>NC_140165.1:229495-276394 GCF_963971535.1 Notolepis coatsorum | reverse complement strand
ACTCTCTCCAGGTGGATGCAAGTTGTGCGGGAATGGGGTCGTCCCAGCCCTGGTCCTTGTCCCACAATGCTCGTACAATCATTTTTGCCCTGGTGGTGTACGGTAGAATACATCCTAGCGGGTCATATTGTCGGGCGAGTGTTGTGTACACACTCCGTCTGGTGGTCGGCGCCGCCGCCGGCCTTCCCTGCTCCGTAGTCAGGGGCTTGTGTCTGTAGTGAAGCGAATCTGTTTTGAATCGCCACACCAATCCCAGGGTCATCTCCTGGGCTTCTCCCGGGATTGTAGCCATCCAGGTCTCGCTGCTGGCTGCCTTGTCCTCGGAGGAGAGGCTGCGCAGTACTTGCGGATCGCTGCTGGCCCATTGCCTGAGATCAAAGCCGCCTTTGATCAATGAGGCGCAGAGTTTAATCAGGAGAGCCTCGGCTTCTTCCTGGGTTGAAAGGCTTTGTAGACAGTTGTCTACGTAGAATGAATGAATGAATGAATGAATGAATGAATGAAAACTTTATTAACAGATTGCAGAATGGGTACAGTGCAGTACAGCTCAATACATACAATTGTTAAGGGGATGCAGACCAGAGAAAGACTTTCGTCTTGTTTCCACCAGGGTCCCCCATTTCCATTTCATCGTAACATATATGACATACATGACATACAGATAGACAGTACTGCTACATCTATACATTTATGACATACCAGATTTGCAATTACAGTACTGTATTTGTGATACAAAAAGAGTCCAGAAAGAAAAGAGTATATACATTAGGCGTAGAAACTGTACATTGGATTGGGTAGGTGGGGGTGGGACTGTACATTGGAGGTGGTTGGGGGGGGGGGGGGGGGGGGGTAGGAGTGGGGGGGGGGGGGGGGTGTAGGAGTGGGGGGGGGGGGGGGGTGTTGGCGGGGGTTGTGTTCGGACATTTACAGGGGCCAGTTTCGAGTTGCAGTCTCCCTTAGGTGTTTTTTGAGAGTGTTTTTGAAAGTGGGTAGTGATTCACATTCCTTTACAGCTTTGGGTAGGGCGTTCCACATTGATGTGGCATAATTGCGAAACGTGTTTAGTCCCTTGTTTGAGCCGAATCTGGGTTTAACATGATTTGTGGAGCTCCCTCTGGTGTTGTGATCGTGGTATTCACTGACCTTTGGGAAGTATTTAGTCATGTACATGGGTACCTTGGTCGTGTAGTGTATCTTGTAGACCAGGCCCATTGCAAGTTGCTGTACTCTGTCGTCTACTCTAAGCCATCCTAGGTTGTCAAAGTGGGCAGGGGTGAGGTGGGTTCTAGGAGTAAGGTCAAGCAGTAGTCTGACCAGTTTGTTTTGAGATGTTTGTAATTTTGTTTTTAGCGCCTTTGAGGTGCTTTGGTACCATGAGGTGCAAGCATAGTCGTAGTACCCTTGAATGAGTGCTCCTGCTAGAGTCTTCAGGGTATTCTTGTTTACCAGTGAGGAGATCCGGTACAAGAAACGAGTTCGTTGGTTGACTTTTTTTATTACATTGGATGCCATTTTGTCACAGGAAAGATTTGCCTCTAGGATGGAACCCAGGTAGGTAATATCTTCTTTCCTTGTGACAATATTGTCACCCACTGTAACTGAGAAGCCGTCGGTCTTGCTGAGTTTGTTATTTGAACCGAAGAGAATGGACTCTGTTTTGCCCATGTGTAATGATAGTTTGTTATCAGCGAGCCATATGCAGATTTTGCTTAGTTCTGAGCTGAGGGTTTTTTCAACCTGTAATTTGTTCTTGTCAGAGACCAGCAGGGCTGAGTCGTCCGCAAACAGGAACAAGTTGCAGTCACAAGCTGACGACATGTCATTTGCATAAATTAGGAACAGTAGCGGACCTAGTATGCTTCCTTGTGGAACACCACAGTTTACTGTGAGGGGGGGGGATAGGGTACCGTTTACCTCCACCATCTGCTCTCTCCCCTCCAGGTAGGATTGCATCCAGCTCACTGATAGACTATCAAAACCAATTGCTTTTAGCTTGTCAATCAGAATGGTGTGATTGACAGTGTCGAAGGCCTTTTGTAGGTCCAGCATGACCATGCCGCAGTATTTGCCCGCGTCCACCTCTTGTTTGATGTGGTCGTTTAAATAGAGAAGGCATGTGTCAGTGGAGTGGGATGTTCTGAAGCCAGATTGGAATTCGTAGATTAGATTTTTTTCCGCAAGGTATTTTTCGACCTGTTCGTATACAATTTTTTCCATGACTTTCGAGATGGAGGTAAGGATAGAAACAGGGCGGTAGTTGCCTGGGTCTAATTTACTGCCTTTTTTGTGCAGAGGGGTCACTCTCGCAATTTTGAAGTCCTTGGGGACGTGTCCCTGTTTTATAGAGAGGTTTATTATGTGTGTGATGACTGGGGTGATGGCGGCTGCTGAGTCTCTGAGGAATTTGGAGGGGATGTTGTCATGGCCAGTGGCCTTGTTAGGTTGGAGGGCGCTCAGTTTTTTGAGTACCTCATCTGTTGTTACCATTTCCAGTTTGAAGTCGTCTTTGTGGACCCCCAGGTTCTTGTAGTAAGCCACTATGTGTTCTACCCCACAATGCCCTGAGTGGGAGGGTAGCCTGCCCACCAGTGTTGTGG
Organism: Notolepis coatsorum; assembly: GCF_963971535.1. Classification (NCBI taxonomy): domain Eukaryota; kingdom Metazoa; phylum Chordata; class Actinopteri; order Aulopiformes; family Paralepididae; genus Notolepis; species Notolepis coatsorum. The sequence goes on along the minus strand of NC_140165.1, from coordinate 273,797 downwards.
CCATGTTTGTGAAGAAGCTGTTCTTTACGCTGTGTCGGACCTCTTCGTCCGCTGCTGGGTCCTCTGCTACATGTTTCTGTAGTGCAAATGTAGCACAGCAGGGGCTGCACGTCGTTCTGAAGGGGAGGACTTCCCATTGGTAGATGGCTGGGTGCTCATCTCCTGGCTTCTCTCTCCATAGGAACCGTAACAGGGGCTTGTCCTCCTCTACTAATCTCACCTGCAGGAACATTCCTTTAATGTCCCCGCTGATGGCCACCTTTTCCTGGCGGAAGCGGAGTAGAACGCCGAGTAGGGAGGGGCCGAGTGTGGGACCGGGCAGTAACTCTTTATTCAGATTTTGGGATCCGATCTGGTAGCTGCAGTTAAATACTATGCGGTCTTTACCGTTGTGATGGACCTTGTGGTGAGGCACGTACCACGATTCAGTGGTCTGGTCAGCCTCTTTAATGTCCATCTTTGTGACGTGTCCCGCTGTGATGAGCTTCTCAATCTCAGCGCGGTATACACTCTCTTGGGCGGGGTTCTTGGCTAAGCGCCGCTCCGTGTTCAGCAGGTACCGTTCTGTGGCGTCTGTCTTGGCGTGGAAAGTAGGCATTCCTTCTCGCCGCAGGAGTGGCGTGGCGTATCTCAACACGCCGTTGACCGGGACTCTCTTAGTCCCTGTCTCGAGGAGGTGAATGGCGTAAATGTCATCTTTAGAGCGAATGTCTTTCTTTCCGTTCTTAAAGGGCATTTGTTCCAAGGTCCATAACCGCTCTACGTGTTGCAGGAGTGCGGTTTCTCCCTCTGTGACTCGGGAGTGGAGACATCTAGTGGCTGTACTTCGGTTGAGAGATTTGGCGAGCGGGCCTTGGAGAGTCCATCCCAAACGGGTCTCGACTGCTGCAGGACAGCCTCGGGGTCCGGTATGAACCCGGTCTATCGGGACAATGAGGTCTGCATGGTCGGAGCCTATCAACAGGGTCGGCATAGCATTGTCTATGAGCGGGATCGGTAACTTGCGCAGATGTGCATATTTCTCCATCAGCTTGGCGACGGGGTATGTGTACCGCGACAGTCCTATTTCTTGGCTGGTGAAAGCGTCTGTAATCTGGTACCGTCGCTCAGGCTGGCCGCTTGCTGCGATAGAGAATGAGACATTCTCGCCCTTTATCGTCTTCAAATCTCGTCTTATTGTCCGAATTGTCATTTGGGTTTCGCTTCCCCGCAGCCCTAGCTGGGCCGCAGCGGAGGCGAGCAGAAGGGTCTTCTCTGACCCGTCATCGAGGACGGCGTAAGTGTCCAGGACTTTATTCTGGTAGCTTAGTGTCACACGCACTACTTTTAGGAGTACTCGGGCTCCACTGCTGCTGGCGGGATCGATGTACATGACGCTCGCTTTGCTGCTGGATGGTGCGGGTGAAGGGCGCCGTCTGTTACTGTCGTGAAGTATGTCCAGATGGGCTCCATCGCACTTGGTGCACCTTTTCTTTAAGCGGCATTCGGCTGCCATGTGTGAGCGCGCACAGCGAAAACAGCGCTTGTTGGACTTTATCCATTGACTTGCTTCCTCCGCGTTCAGCTTAGGGAAGGAGTCACATTGCGCTAGCCAGTGTTCTTTCTCACAGTAGGGGCACACTATCTTCCACTTCTCCGTTCTGGAGGGGGTACTGTGGCTCCTGCTGCTCGGTACTGACTCCGATTGGTGCATCACAGTCACCGATCTTCTTCCATCATTTAGTCGTCTGGTTCCTTCTCTGGAGCCAGGGGTGCTCCGTCCGAATGTATCTAGCCGTAGGCTGCTGACTTCTCTCGCCAGGAAGTCTGCTAGATCGAGGAGGTTCGGTTCGGGGCCATTCGGGTCTCGGTGGTCTCTCTGCCGCCTAAAACGCTCCTGTCGAGCGGGCGGCAGCTTCTCCAAGATCCTTTCCACATTTGAGTTGGCGTAAAGTTCATGCCTCCCCTTCTCTCTCTGCGCTCCCAACATCCCTACCAGGGACTGCACTCTGATGGACAGGTCGTCCAGTGCTCGATTGTCTATTGCTGGGGGTAAGCGGTCGATGTGTCGGATCTCCTGGATCACGTGATCCCATATGCGCCCATACCTCTGGTCCAATGCTACCAGCGCTGCTGTGTATGGGGTGGTGGACGTCGCGTAGGCGAGCGCTATATTATGTGCGCGGGGTACCTTTAAGTGCTTCAGTAGGATGGCGTATTTATGGCGTTCATCCAATACATCCACCAACATGGTCTCCAGACACATGCGGAGTTCTGTATACTGGGCCCGGTTCTCTTGGGTGAAGTCGGGTACCATAGGCGTGCCAATGTATGACGCTGACTGTGGATACATCGGCGAGCGTTGGGGGAGAGGCCTCCTAGGCGAGTCTCCTCCCGCTCCTTGGTATGGGCTGGTACCGGCAGTGTACCATGGCCCGCTTGTCCAGGTGCTGTTCCTCGGTGCGGGTCGTGCGTCGTGCTCACCCGGGTATAGAGTCGGGGGTCTGTAGCGCAGCTCCGCGGGAGTATAGCCTGGGCTGTACCGGACCTCCTGGTCCGGTAGAGTACTGTGCTGTCGTCGGGCGTGGTTCTCCTCCTCTTCCTCTTCGTCTTCAGTTAGGTCATCCAGTGCTTGTAGTCTCTGGTTTAGCCTCTCCACAGGATATGCTGCTCCTTCCCGGTTGCTAGGTCTCGCTTGGACCGGTGGGGGGAGGTGGTCTGTGGGGGGTATAGACCTCGTCTGTTGGTCAAGTTCAGGGTTGTTTACTCGGCTAGGGGGTGCCGCCCTGGAGGTGTGTCTAGACGAGTTCCTGGAGCCTCTGGCGGAGGGAGAGGGTGTTGTCCGTCTGATCAGCTGTTCTATTAGTTGCGCTTGCTGTCTGTCGCGCTCTGCGTCCCGTAGAGCACCAGCAGCTGCTCGCTGGCTGTCTGCTCGGTCTCGGGCCACATTCTCTTCCCTCTGAATGCGTCTTATTTCTAGACGTATATGCTCTTCTTCGCTCCGCTGCTGGATCTGCAGTCGGTCGCGTTCAGCAGCGGCGTTCAGGCTGATGAGGAAGGCCTGCTGTAGGGTCCTCTCTGCCTCGCTGGGAGAAGGCGGTTGTATAGGGGAGCCTTCCCTCGGGGTACTCCTTGCGGAGCCTTGGAGCTCTATCTCCACGGTGCTCTCCCCGTCTTCTTCCGTGCCGAGTTCTCTCTCGGTAGCGTTGTATTCCTCCCGGGACTCATCGGGGACTACTTCTTCAGTACTGGCGGGGTGTGAAGTCATGTCTGGTTCCCACTGGTCCCCACCGTGAACTTGGTCAGTTACATTAGAACCCGTAGGGGCCTCTATGGTCGGGGTAGTCTGGGCGTTGGGGTTAGACATACTTTTACTTTCTAGTTTTACCGCGTTTACTGTTAGTAGAAGACTAGGTTGTTGACTGACAGCGTAAGCCTCTAAGTACTGAGGGAGCCGTCGTTCGCGCTGCAGGCGTTGGTTAGGAGGATCGTTTCGTGGAGTGTTCATAATAGGCCATTTCAATATTAATAACACTATATTAATATTACACTAATTACCATCCGGCTCGAAGGACCAATTCTAACTGAGGGGTACAATTCCCTGACTGTATTACTAGATATGATACTTACTACCACTACCTTTGTACTTTATATTCGGCCACCCAGTACTCGGCATAAATATATTATGATAAACACTCTCACGTAGATGAAACGGATCCAACACAAATGTACGAAGTCGAAGTATGTATTTATTCCTACACAGCAATGGTGTGTAGAGCAAGCACTTAATCACTTAATTACATTTATGAATTGAAATAGTATGCACTTTTATGGCAAAGAGTATTCGTCGGTATATCAATAGAGAATGTCCAATCTCTGATGGCGCAGGCGGTAAATATACAACCTGGAATATTTAAGGAATAATAGCAATGATACTTTAATGATTATAGAACTGGATACACTAGGGGGGGATTCCGGTCGCTTGTAAGACAACTGGAAAAGGGGGGGGGGGGGGTAGAGTCTGGCTGTATCCGTCTGGCCGAGGGTATCCTGGGAGAACCCACGGTTGTGCGGCTCGGTGCCTCAGCGATCCTCGATCCACAGATGAAAGCAGTTGGACTCTCTGTGGGCCGGCTTCCTCCGGTCCACGATGGAGAGACGTGAAGCGACCTCGTCGTGTAGAGCGTCTCCTCACCTGTCGTCCTCTCCGGGGGGGGGGTTTCCAACACACGGCAGTGTTGGTCTTTATCCATAGAATAATCACTGTATACAAAGCATAATCCGTGCCTGGGAAGGCGGGCTGTCGTCGGTAGAATAATCCGGTATGCAGGTCCACTCGCTCGTCGGCTCTGGGGCTCCTCGGGTGCAGCCTCACATGGGGTCGGCCACCCTGGATAAGCAGCCAGTTCTCTGCCCGAAACGATGGGGTACTGACTACGATAGTATTCTCACCGCACGAAGCACTACATATGAATAGACTATTATTAGCTTAATAGACTACGTCCAACTCGACGATATAGTGCCAAATATGACTATTCAAATATTAATATACACGATGTCTCAATACCGATGGTAGGCCGAACTTGGCCTTACTCCCACACGTGGCGTCGCGGGGAGGCTTTACGTCTGTCACTCTATTGGAGGGTAAGAAACTGGACTAAAAAGGAAGTCCTACTTTAGTAGCGCAGTATATATACGCACTATGAACAAATAGTACCGTTAGTGGTGCGGTAGCCAGATTCCTATGCGGAACTAGGACTTGTTCGTACATGTTGAGCGGTACGTTTGAACTGGGTCTGGGGGGTATGGCAGCCTGGCACCAATGGTCTCGACCAATAGTAGAATGGAGACTATTATGGGATGTTCAGTAGGCTAGAATGGATATTCAATGCATATTGTACAAGGAATATACAAGGGATATCAAGGAATATTAGAGAATATACAAATACAATTAAATATATATATATAATAAATATATATATTCGGTTTAATCTGGCCCTTCACAACAATACTGATATCGAATAATTAATTCTGCTCCCTCCCTCCAACCTTGGTTGCTATGCCCACACAAAACCGCATAACTTCACCCTGGACTCCGGTTTTCAAAGACCGGGGTTGCAGTGTAGCAAATCCCCGGTTGTGTGTGGCCGAACAGTGCAACTGCGCACATACAATCATGGTTATATTAAATACAGCGCCCGTGTGGACTGGGCCTAACTTGCCTGCCATTACGTTGCGTTCTGAAAAGCGAAACTGACCCTGAAAACTAAACGAAAATGGCCCTGTGTGTAACTGCAGCCGTCTCTGTGCTAACAGTCACGTTTTTAGTACGAGAAGACAAGACAAAACTTCTTTCTCTGGTCTGCATCCCCTTAACAATTGTGTGTATTGAGCCGTACTGTATTGTACCCATTCTGCAATCTTGTTGAAATAAAGTTTTCATTCACACTCAAAATCTGTGTTCATTTTTTATTTTGCATACTAATGTTCTGTGTCTTGAGTCGTACTTGTATTGAAAAACTGATTTTATATGTCTGAGGAGAAGACCGGTACTCATCATCTTCGTCTCCACAAAAAGAAAAATGATGTGAAGTATGTTGTGTGCCAGGTTCAAACAGTGCTGTATATGTACAGTTTATTCCTACTCCTATCCAAGCTCCGGGAGGGTCATCAAAGAGAAGTCGGGTCATCAAAGAGAAGTCGCCTATTCTTAGTCCTTGCCCCACAATGGTGGAATGAACTACCCACCCCAGTTAGGACAGCCGAATCCTGTCTAATCTTTCGCCGTCGACTAAATGTAGCGTGATCCAATCTGCGTTGTGTCTGGTGTGGTGTAGAAGTAGACTCCGACAACGGTACTCAATTGACTTCTGGTTTTATTGGTGATCTCCTGTTATCGAACCAAAAAACAGCACAACACATGGTGGTGAGCTACCGTCATAGCCGGTGGAATCCACCTCCGTTCTCTTTCACGTTAAACTCAAAGAGCAATTGTTGGTTACTACCAAATACATGTAACTCAATACAAGTCAAACTCAGCAAAAACATATGAAATAATATGAAATGAAAGACAGTGTGTAAGCATTAATTAAACCGAAATACAAAAACAACGGTTCATACCTGTTATCGAACCAAAAACAGCACAACACATGGTGGTGAGCTACCGTCATAGCCGGTGGAATCCACATGTTATTGTTAACAGAATACGAGTTAGCACACGACGGTACTGTGGCTGTTTTACACAGGGCGAATTAATGTCATCACACACAGGACAATTTTAGTACCAAAACCAAAACATAAATCAATTTTACAAGTTATACATAGCAATTAAACCAAATATTAGGTAACCGAAAGTGCATACCTCCGTTCTCTTTCACGTTAAACTCAAAGAGGCAGATCACTTCCGCCAGCGTTTCTCTTGCCGTCGAACCGGCTAAACCATTATCTACATTATTTAAAGTATTTACAATACAACAAATACTCAACTGGAAAGATGACCTATCCTCTCTAAACCCATTATAAAAGACCAAAAGGGATTTCGTTTGGAGAATCATTAACTCAATATGAGGAAATTAATATAAACTAATAACCAAGACACCCCTCCAAAACACTCGAGTGAGCTCGGTCCACTTTGTTCCTTCAAAATAAGAGTGTTTCCGTCTTGACCTACTTATTTAAGATGAAAGATAAAAGTTTCTGTCCATGATCTAGCATAACAACTTCACTCTGCTACATTCACCCCTACTGTTTTATGCCAGATTATGGACATTGTTCCCTTCAATTAACTCAACAGCGCAAATACAAACCAAAGAAATAGAAAATAAAAAAAACTATCACAATGAGTCAACGCGTCACATGTAACTCGGTGTATTCCCTTAATTCCAAACCTAGAAAATAGGTTGACCAGCTCAAAAGCTATCCGATGAAGGATCAGGAAAAAATAAAGGATAGCTAATCCCTCATCTAACCATAGAAAAAAACATGCCATGTACATATTTATACCATGGAATACACCAAAATTACTAAATCATGTCTAATGCAATAGACAACCATAACTACCAGTATGACTCAAAGAAAATCAAACAGCAAAATCAAAGAAAGAAAAGAAAAAAAAATTATAAATAAAAAGAATCACTAAAAAGAAAACAAAAAAATTGTGTCATCTTTTAAAGGTCCCATGCATTATAAATGTCATTTTTCAGTCTCTAGCATTGTATTATAGTAATAGGAGTTCGTATCAATGTGTTTTAGGGTCTAAATACCATATTGGCGGATTGCTCCGTTTCAGCCCAGCCCCTCTGTTCCTCTAGTAAATCGGGTCATTTTGATTTGAAGTCCCGAGTCACGTCACTGGGCGCTGTGGATAGCGATTGGCTCTGTGGTTGGAGCTAATGCCCGCCCCCATTCTAGAGAAAGGAAGAGAGAGCCGAGAGGGAGAGAAAGGAGAGAAAGGAAGAGAGAGGGAGGGAGGGAGAGAGAGGGGGCACTTGGGGGGGGGGGGGGGGGGTACCTGCCGGCCGCGCGCCACACGGGAGATTGAAAGAAAGAAAAGAAAAAAGTTGCCCCGTCTCATCAGCGAGAGCCGAGTGGGAGAGAAAGGAGAGAAAGGAAGAGAGAGGGAGGGAGGGAGAGAGAGGGGGCACTTGGGGGGGGGGGGTACCTGCCGGCCGCGCGCCACACGGGAGATTGAAAGAAAGAAAAGAAAAAAGTTGCCCCGTCTCATCAGCGAGTGGAGCTGCGGGGCCGTGCGCTTTGGAGGGAGAGAAAGGAAGAGAGAGCCTCTCTCTCTCTCTCTCTCTCTCTCTCTCTCTCTCTCTCTCATGGTATAAATGATTATTTGTGTAAATAAGGTTATACGCCGACCATTAAGAAAATACATGTTAGTTTAGGAATAAGGGGCAGGTAACTATATGATTTATTCTTCTTCCTGCTCCTTTTGTCCATGGAATTACTATTTATGATTTTTTAATGAAGAAACTATGATTGTATTATTCCATGTGGCAAATAAAAACTCTGAACTGAACTGAACTCTCTCTCTCTTCCCCCCCCTCCCTCCCTCCCTCTACCAGTGCAGACTGTGGTCTGACTGTCACTCAAAGTGCTTATGGGCGGAGCCAGGCCATAACAGCCTGATTTCTTGAGGCTGAAAAATGATGGTTTCGAGTACTTGATTAGAAATATAAAACAATGAATTTTTTTGAAAAAAACCTTACAAATGTCTTCAATAGACTAACAGGAATTGTGTAAAGTTGCCCAAATAGTGCTAGGAATAGCAGTGCATAACCCCTTTAAGATGACAGCAGAGCCCTGACTCTTTGTACAGCCATCGTCTGAATGAGCCTGTTAACTGGCCTGATGAACCTCCCCAGCCTAGTGTAAACCCCTTGAGGTACCCCAACTACACTCGGTATGACAGTGACAATGGCCGACTCAGGTTCACACACTGGAACAAGTAAGGATGAACTACAGGGGGGCTTCCCCGGAGCCATCATGTCCTCAGTGCCTGATTCCACAGTCGTCGTGTCTGACGACTGATCACTGTCCTGGTAAACAATTACAGAGTATGACTCCTCTGATTCAACATCTGCATCTGGTCCCTCCATCCAAAAATGGCGTGGTTTCTTCAGTTTACACTCCTGCTCCCCACCATTATGTGTCTCAAGTGTAATTCTATGATGTTGATCACTACCCATACTTCCCACCTGCTCCTCTGCTGGCTCTGATACACCCGTCCCTGTCATGGTATCTACTACTCCCTCCACACTGGACTCAGGAAGATGAGCAACCCACCGGGCAGTTCTCAGCTCATCCTGATCAGAATCATCTGTCATTTCCTCACTCGGAACAGTGCCAGGAATAGACACCTCAATCTCTGGCTCATCCCATGACGGCACAGGCAGGAAATTGACGGGCATAATCAAATTCCTATGAACAGTCTTAATCCTCCCTGTGACAGGATGACGGATACTGTATATGTTCAGCACATTGTTTTTACACACTACAGTATAGACAGCACTCTCCCAGCGGTCAGCTAGCTTTTTCTTGCCTCGCTCCCCCTTATTTGCCAGTAAGACCCGATCCCCCTTCTCTACCGAATGTCCCTTTAACTGTCTGTTATACACCTCAGCTTGCCTGGTCTGTTGCTTCTCAGCATGCTTTTGAGCAAGTGCCATTGCTTCCCTCAGATCCTTTCCCAGTGACTGGACATACTTATCCACATCCACCGTATCTCCATCCAAAAGGACACTCTCAAACATGACATCGACAGGTAATCTTGGGGTGCGGCCAAACATCAAAAAGAAGGGTGGGAGCCCTGTGGTCTCATGCACCGTGCAATCATAGGCGGCGGATGGGTTTATGGTGTAGGTAGGCTGTATTGGGAACGCCCCCTCGCTCGTAGCGCGAGAAAAATTTGACCTTTTATTTTTGGTTTCACGCAAACTGTCCAGGTTCTGATTTCATATACACACACATTACATTTACATTTACATTTAGTCATTTAGCTGACGCTTTTATCCAAAGCGACTTACAAGTTCTGTACGACAAGCCATCAGGAAGAGCACAACTCTATCAGCTGAGTAACAATGTTCAGCAAAGTGTTGAGTGCTACAGTGTAGGTTAGTTTATTAGGACAAGTGCATGACAGTATGGTTAGTTAGGGTTAGATTTTTTTTTTTTTTTTTTTTTTTTTTTTTAATTCAGATAATGGTTGAAGAAGTGAGTCTTTAGTCGACGGCGAAAGATTGGACGTGTTTCGGCTGTCCTAACTGGGGTGGGTAGTTCATTCCACCATTGTGGGGCAAGGACTGAGAATAGGCGACTTCTCTTTGATGACCCTCCCGGAGCTTGGATAGGAGTAGGTCTGAGGCGGCCAGAAGATGCAGAGCGTAGGGGTCTTGAGGGTGTGTAGTTAGAGACCATTGACCGGAGGTAGGCGGGAGCAGTTCCCTTTGCCGCACGGTATGCTAGGTCAAGGGCCTTGAAGCGGATTCGTGCAGCAATGGGGAGCCAGTGCAGGTCCCTAAGAAGTGGGGTGACATGGGCCGACTTCGGTAGGTTTGAGATCAGGCGGGCCGCTGCGTTCTGAATGAGTTGAAGAGGCTTAGTGGCAGTGGCCGGGAGGCCAGCGAGCAGTGCGTTGCAGTAGTCGAGGCGGGAGATGACTGTTGATTGGACGAGGAGTTGGGTGGCTTCTTTTGTCAGGAAGGGGCGTATCCTTCTGACGTTGCTCAGGAGGAATCGGCAGGTTCTGGTTGTCGCTGCGATGTGAGCAGAGAAGTTCAACTGGTCGTCGAGGACAACACCAAGGTTCTTGGCGGTCGGGGACGCGGTCACAGCTGCATTCTCGACTGTGATGGAAAGGTCGGTCAGGGGGGAGGATTTGGCCGGCAGGTGGAGCAATTCTGTTTTGCTTAGGTTCAGTTTGAGGTGGTTGGTCGTCATCCAGGCGGAGATGTCGGACAGACAGGCCGAGATCCGCTCAGAGACGTGGATATCTGAGGGAGGGAAGGAGAGGAAGAGTTGAGTATCGTCGGCATAACAGTGGTAGGAGAAGCCATGAGACGTGATAATGTTACCCAGTGATTTAGTGTAGAGGGAGAAGAGAAGGGGTCCTAAAACCGAGCCCTGGGGGACACCCGTCCGCAGGGGGCGGGTGGCCGACAGGGTCCCTCTCCATGACACTTGGTAGGAGCGGTCATTGAGGTATGATGACAACCATGTCAGCGCAGAGCCAGCCACTCCCATTCCTGCGAGGGCCGCGAGGAGGATCTGGTGGTTGACTGTGTCGAAGGCTGCAGATAGATCTAGGAGAATCAGGACAGAGGAGAGGCCTTTCGCTTTTGCTAAGTGAAGTGCCTCTGTGACCGCAATGAGGGCTGTCTCTGTGGAGTGACCAGTCCTGAAGCCTGACTGATTAGGGTCTAGGAGGTCATTCTGTAAGAGATAAGCAGTAAGTTGGTTGGATACAGCACGTTCAAGTGTTTTAGAAAGGAAGGAGAGAAGAGAGACAGGACGGTAGTTGCCTATGACGGTAGGGTTCAGGGATGGTTTTTTTATGAGGGGCGTGACTCTGGCTTGTTTTAGGGAGGTGGGGACCACCCCCGAGTTGAGTGAGGAGTTGATGGTTGCAGTTAGGAATGGGAGGATGTCTGGTGCTATGGACTGGAGGAGTGGGGAAGGTAGCCGGTCCAGCTGGCATGTAGTCGGACGGTTCGACGTTACCAGTGTCAGGGTCTCGGCTTCTGTAATGGGAGAGAAAGATGACAGAGTGAAGGATGAGGTTCTCGATTCAGCATTTGGAATGGGTGGGGGTTGGGAGAAGGAGCTGCGGATGTTCTCCACTTTTTCCTCAAAGAAGATCGCAAAGTCTTCGGCAGAGAAAGATGAGGGAGGGGGGGGTGGGGGGGGAGTGAGGAGGGAGGACATGGTAGCATGCAGTTTGCGAAGATTCTTGGCAGAGGCCTCGATCCTATGGTGAAAGAAAGAAGCTTTGGCATTAGTAATGGTTTTGGAGAATGTTAACAAGAGGTTGTGATATGTGTCGATGTCAGCAGTGAGGCGTGACTTTCTATACTTCCTTTCAGCTGCTCTCAGGACCTGTCTTTGTTCTCTCACTGGATCTGTCAGCCATGGACTGGGTGGGGAACGGCGGGCAGGTTTCTCAACGAGGGGACAGAGCTTGTCGAAGGAGGTTGCAAGGGCTGAGAGGAGGGTGGAGGTTGCCATCTCTGTGGAGAGAGCAGAGAAGGTGTCACTCAAAGGTAGAGTGGATAGTATGTCAGAGGAGAGGGTGGAGGGGGATAGGGAGGGCAGGTTGCGTCTGAGTGAGACGGTTTGAGTTGGGGTGAAGACCTTTCGGTTAAGCATGAGAGTTAGTGAGAAGGATATGAAGGAATGGTCAGATACATGTAGGGGAGTTACCGTGGTGTTAATGATGCTGGAGTTACGGGAAAATATGAGATCCAAGGAGTTGCCTGCTTTGTGGGTGGGAGGCATGGCAGTGGGAGTCAGGTCAAATGATTGTAGGAGGGAGACTACTATGACTGACTGAGATGAGTCAGGCAGGTTGAAGTCGCCCAATAGAAGGAGAGGGGTACCATCTTCCGGTAAGGAGCTTAGAAGCATGTCCAGCTCATCTGTGAAGTGATCGAGCGGACCTGGAGGGCGGTAGAGTGTAACAATGGTGAGATTGAAAGGATTAGAGACAGATACTGCATGATATTCAAAAGAGGAGAGTGACAGTGCTGGGAGGGGTTTTACGTTTGTAGTCCATGAAGGAGATGTCATGAGGCCAGTGCCTCCACCCCGCCTGGAAGGTCGAGGTGTGTGAGTGAAGTTATAGTTTGTAGATAATGCTGCAGGTGTTGATGAGTTATTGGGGGTTATCCAGGTCTCAGTTAGAGCCAGGAGCTGCAGATTTTGACTATGGGCGTAGGCAGTAATGAAGTCAGCTTTCTTGACTGCTGATTGACAATTCCATAGGCCTCCCTGTACTGTGACAGGTGTATTAGTGGCTGTAGGAGGGTAGGATAGATTAGCCGGGTTGCTAGCAAACTGCCGTGGGTGGGTTGAGTCTGTTCTGGGGGAGCAGATTGTGGATATGAGACACATTGTGGTGTCAAGAGTGGCAGGGAGGAAGTAGAGAAATAGCAGAGTGGGAGGGAAAGGGAGATTTTTCAGAGTGGAGTGTAAGATAGGATTATGATGTACTTAGCACTGGGTGGATCCCTGGATCCCTCTGCAGAGAACTCCAGGAAAACTCCTCTTTGTCCCTCTTCGTTTCTCGACGCTTCGCTGACGCTAAGCCAGCAGGCCTTTAAATCCCTATCACTAATTAGTGCTTTCTAACACCTGGCCCTTAATGGGTCACTTAAGGAAACAAAATGGCCGCTTTAAACACGCCCCTTAATCAAGTCAGCTGGTCAAGTCAGCAATCAAGTCTCAGTTTAAAGATATTACTAAATTACTTAAAATGTCTTAATCAAGTCAGCTGGTCAAGTCAGCAATCAAGTCTCAGTTTAAAGATATTACTAAATGACTTAAAATGTCTTACCCTGATGCAGTGTAAGTCTCTCAGTGAATGAGCTGTCCTTCCACAACAGAATGTAGTACAAAGTGATTCCAGGAGAGGCTGAGGTTCTGCTTTTAAGCAGTGACAGGGCTCTGAGATCACACTCAGTACACAAGTGCTGTCTTTAAGCAGGAAGCAGCTTTTAATGGGTCACTTAAGGAAACAAAATGGCCGCTTTAAACAGGCCCCTTAATCAAGTCAGCTGGTCAAGTCAGCAATCAAGTCTCAGTTTAAAGATATTACTAAATGACTTAAAATGTCTTACCCTGATACAGTGTAAGTCTCTCAGTGAATGAGCTGTCCTTCCACAACAGAATGTAGTACAGAGTGATTCCAGGAGAGGCTGAGGTTCTGCTTTTAAGCAGTGACAGGGCTCTGAGATCACACTCAGTACACAAGTGCTGTCTTTAAGCAGGAAGCAGCTTTTAATGGGTCACTTAAGGAAACAAAATGGCCGCTTTAAACACGCCCCTTAATCAAGTCAGCTGGTCAAGTCAGCAATCAAGTCTCAGTTTAAAGATATTACTAAATGACTTAAAATGTCTTACCCTGATGCAGTGTAAGTCTCTCAGTGAATGAGCTGTCCTTCCACAACAGAATGTAGTACAGAGTGATTCCAGGAGAGGCTGAGGTTCTGCTTTTAAGCAGTGACAGGGCTCTGAGATCACACTCAGTACACAAGTGCTGTCTTTAAGCAGGAAGCAGCTTTTAATGGGTCACTTAAGGAAACAAAATGGCCGCTTTAAACACGCCCCTTAATCAAGTCAGCTGGTCAAGTCAGCAATCAAGTCTCAGTTTAAAGATATTACTAAATTACTTAAAATGTCTTAATCAAGTCAGCTGGTCAAGTCAGCAATCAAGTCTCAGTTTAAAGATATTACTAAATGACTTAAAATGTCTTACCCTGATGCAGTGTAAGTCTCTCAGTGAATGAGCTGTCCTTCCACAACAGAATGTAGTACAGAGTGATTCCAGGAGAGGCTGAGGTTCTGCTTTTAAGCAGTGACAGGGCTCTGAGATCACACTCAGTACACAAGTGCTGTCTTTAAGCAGGAAGCAGCTTTTAATGGGTCACTTAAGGAAACAAAATGGCCGCTTTAAACAGGCCCCTTAATCAAGTCAGCTGGTCAAGTCAGCAATCAAGTCTCAGTTTAAAGATATTACTAAATGACTTAAAATGTCTTACCCTGATACAGTGTAAGTCTCTCAGTGAATGAGCTGTCCTTCCACAACATAATGTAGTACAGAGTGATTCCAGGAGAGGCTGAGGTTCTGCTTTTAAGCAGTGACAGGGCTCTGAGATCACACTCAGTACACAAGTGCTGTCTTTAAGCAGGAAGCAGCTTTTAATGGGTCACTTAAGGAAACAAAATGGCCGCTTTAAACACGCCCCTTAATCAAGTCAGCTGGTCAAGTCAGCAATCAAGTCTCAGTTTAAAGATATTACTAAATGACTTAAAATGTCTTACCCTGATGCAGTGTAAGTCTCTCAGTGAATGAGCTGTCCTTCCACAACAGAATGTAGTACAGAGTGATTCCAGGAGAGGCTGAGGTTCTGCTTTTAAGCAGTGACAGGGCTCTGAGATCACACTCAGTACACAAGTGCTGTCTTTAAGCAGGAAGCAGCTTTTAATGGGTCACTTAAGGAAACAAAATGGCCACTACTAGGCTATACTACAGCGAGCCCCACTCATTTATATATAGTGCAAATTAAGTGTTCAAATGAAGGCATCCAATAATATATGAACCATTGTCTTACCTTAATGCAGATAAATGCGACGTTTCGTCTTGGTGAGAATTGAATCACAAGTTGCAATGAAGTGAAAGTTTTTCGTAATTTAGATCTCATCATGCTTTGAAAACAATGTACATACAGTAGCTCTAAAAAGTTTCCACGATTTGATGAACTCGGACTCTCATCATGTCCTCTTAGAGCAAGCCCTTGTTTGCCAAGATAAAACAACATACAGCCTCAGGTGATCGCTAGTTATGCCTCCTCGCTTCTCTACAAAGCGATCGGCGGGCTGAAATTCAGAACACAGATGTTTGCTTTACTCTGCCTGCTGGATCAGATTCAGGATGATCATGTGAATGATGTGATTGGCCACATTATTTAACCTGAGCCTATGCGTGATTGGTTACTGCCTGTATACCTGGAATGTTAAACGCTGCCACAGATTGACACCTTCGTCGTTGACACCTCGGCCAGCGAGCCGGCTGCAGCACAAGACACACACTAGCCAGCAGCCTGCGCATATATATTATATACATTTCTGTCAACTGTGTCACCACACCTACCCATTGACACCTCTGTCGGGGCGACCCCCCCCCCCCCCACACACACACAGACAGGCTGCCTAATTCTGCAGTATGCCCAATATTATTTATATATAAATGCTAAATATTTACATCAGACATGTACAGACAATGTACAAACAAACAATAATTCTACATATTAGGTACAGGCAAGCATATGGTGTTAGAGTTCTGCAGGGATGTTGTTGACAAGTTCTTTTTTAACCATGTTTTGAAGTGGGGGTGGGTGGGGGTGGGTGGGGGCTCCTGCCAGTCTTCAGTGTATTCAGGCCGTCTGGAATGTTAAGTGTCACCACACCTATCCATTGACGGACCCCAGCCCCCCCCCACACACACAGGTACACAGGGGAAAAAAATAAAGGCTAAATTTTTTTTTTTTTTTTTTTTTATAAATAAATAAAAATAATGTGTCGACTGGTCTGGGAAGGCACAGCCTGCCCCAGCCTTATACACCCGCCGCCCATGCGTGCAATTATAAGCAAACGTCAATGTGTTCAACATCTGAGGCCATTTCACCTTGGAACGAGGTGGCAAAGCACGGATCATATTACCTAAAGTGCGGTTTAGACGTTCTGCCTGTCCATTTCCCATAGGATGGTATGGCGTGGTATGGGATTTTTCAACCCCTGCCATCTGAAGCATTTCTGCTATGAGTGCACTCTCAAAATTAGCCCCTCTGTCGCTATGAATGCAGGCTGCAAAACCATAAACAGAAAAAAAATTATTCCAGAGCACTCTGGCCACTGTCTTGGCAGATTGATTGGGACACGGGTAAGCACATGCTAGTTTGGTAAAATGGTCAGTTATAACAAGCACATCAATGGACTTATTATTGGCATCCTCAGCCGACCAAAAGTCAATACACACCAACTCCAGCGGTGCAGTGGTGACTATAGATACCAGCGGAGCTCTAGCCTCAGGCTCCGGTGCTTTGCTCAGTACACATCTCTTACAATGACTCACATATTCTTTGACATCCTTTTCCATGGAGTTCCAATAGAAATGTTGTCTAGTGAGCCACAATGTGCGCTGCTGGCCCTGGTGACCAGCCTCATCATGTACCCCTTTCAGCACCTGTCCTCTCAGAGCGCTCGGTACAACATATTGAAAGACCTTCTTCTTACTCACAGCGTGTTTTGAAACACGGTACAACACTCCTAATTTGTTTGTGAGTTTTCCCCACTGTCTCAGTGTGCGGTTTGTTTCTTTTGACTCATGAACTCTCTCTCTTCGAGATGGGCGGCGGCCTCTATCTACAAAGAATTTGACTCTACTAGTAACAGGGTCCTGGCACTGCTTGTCGTACAATTCCTCATGAGTGAGGACAGGCAACGGACTCTGTCCCATGGACACCAACCTTTCCAACTGCTGCACATGAGAGACTGCTCTCATAGCTGCGCCATCCTCCCAACAGCGATGTGTGTGGAGTACAGCAGATACCTCTTCACGGGATATGCTCCCACTGTCACTACCCACCTCACCACTGGCCTTAAGGGAACTCTGGGTGGACAACCCTAGGCCCTTCCTCCTCACCTCTGGTTCCTCACAGGTAAGACGGAACATGTTCTGCACGTCATCCACCTGCAAACCTTTAGCCTCCCTCAACAAGACATCATACGAGGTCCTTGTCAGCCTGTGCATCACCCTAGGCCGAGTAAAAGGCTCCCTGCTCAGTGCATCAGCTACTGTATTCTTAGGCCCAGGAATGTACTGAATGTCAAAATCAAAAGGTGCCAGCTTAGCTACCCATCTCTGCTCGCATGCATTACATTTTGGCTTTGTGAGGATGTACTTAAGTGGATTATTATCTGTCCACACTGTAAATCTATGTCCTCGCAGCCAATGGCTAAACTTGTCGTGTATAGCCCATTTCATGGCGAGAAACTCAAGCCTATGAGCTGGATATTTAGACTGAGCATGATTCAAAGATTTACTAGCAAAAGCTATGGGCCTGGCTGTGCCACACCCTTCCTGCACTTGTGAAAGCACAGCTCCCAGTCCACTAGTGGATGCATCTACAGACAATAGAAATGGCTGAGAAAAGTCAGGGTGAGCCAACAGAGCTTGTCCCACCAATGCGGCTTTTAACGCCTCAAAGGCCTCCCTACACTCCACAGTCCAGTCTGCTGCACTAAGCTTATGAAGGGGGGCAGCTCTCTTCCCTTTAACTTTGCCTCTCCGTGGCTTTTTCACACCCGTGGTCAGCTGAAACAGTGGTCTTGCAACTACAGAGCAGTTCTCAATGTAATGTTGATAATACACCACCATTCCTAAGAATGACCGGATCTTATTGGCAGACGGGGTGACACCATCCGACTCCATAATATCGCTCTCCATCACACCCACTATAGCCTGCACCTTATCAGGGTCTGTGGCTATCCCTTCCCGAGAAACAATATGTCCCAAAAACTTCAGTGACTTTCTCAGAAACTGACACTTAGATGGAGACAACTTCAGGTTGTGTTCTCGTAAACGCTGAAATACCATCTCCAGCCTCTGCAAGCTCTCTTCTTCAGACTTGCCAAAGACCAGAAGGTCATCTAAGTAACAGAGAAGACTCAGTGAGTTCTGGTCACCAAAGATTGTGAGCATCATTCTCATGAACGTAGCTGGACTGTTACAAAGCCCCTGGGGCATACGGTTATATTCATGTAAACCGAGAGGAGAGGAGAAAGCAGTGTATTTCTTATCATCCTCATGCAGTGGGACATTGTAATATCCGGATGTCAAATCCATAGAACTGAAAAAGGCATTGCCTCCCAACGCTGCAAGTACATCTGCTTGGTGAGGTAAGGGATGTGCATCTTTCACCGTGCGAGCATTTAACCACCTGAAATCTGTGCACAGTCTCAAATCACCATTCTTTTTCCAACAAAGAACAAGTGGGGATGCATACTCGCTACTTGACTTCCTAATTATCTCCCTGTCCTCCATCTCGTTCAGAGTCTCTCTCAACTTTTGGTAATGGGCGGGGGAGAGCCTCCGGTAAGGTAACCGAAAGGGCCGATCGTCAGTCAGTCGGATACGATGACAGAAGCCACTAGCCTCACCACAATCCAACCGATGTCTAGAAAACACATCCTCATAGTTCTCAATTAGGTCAGTCAGTCTATCCTTCCAGACTGGTGAGACCTGACAGTCATCAACTGACAGGTTCTGGAGCCCTAGACTAGCCAGTCTATCATTCCCCCTAGCTACATTGTTGCTAGCACAACTCCTCGCTGTGAGACTGCCGTGAGAGCTGCCACTACTCACTCTACCGGCATTCTGGTGGACTGTCGTGTTCGTATCACTGTCAAAATCCTCTAATGCAATGCATGGATACACGTCAGCCACTTTTGCATTCCTTCTCAAGGTGATAGATTTGGTAGTCGGGTTTATAATCTTGACAGGAAGCCACCCATCCCCCCAGAGAGGTGTAACTACCCTGCCCACTAGTATGTTACGGTGCACACAACGAGAGGCGCTGGGCTCAACAATAACCGTACTTCCCATAGAAAGTTTTGTCCTGGGTGGGAGACGACCCCACACTACATGCTCACTCATAGGTTCAAGTGTCACGGCCTGTTTCAACTTGACTGTTACCACTTTGTCAGGAATTTCCTCCCCCCTCCATCTCTCAAGGTTGGCCATGAACCTGATAAACTGACTGTTTTCATCCTGACATGGTGACTCAGCTTTTCCCAATATGCGCCAGTAGGCCCCAGTGGATTTGAACTATCTGATTAAGGGCTTCATCACATTGGTGCCTATAATGAGCTCATCAACCTGACCCTCAACTATCAGGACTGGTACTATGTATTCAAAACCGTAAAGCTTAAGTTTCAGCTCACACGTTCCCACCGGACTAGTCTGTTTCCCACCACAACCCACAAGAACAACATCGGTAGTAGATATCAAGTCACCCGTTACTACTCCTGCCTCCCTCAGCCGAGGAACCACATCTGCACGCATAGAAGTAGCCATGGATCCACTATCTAACATCCCCTGTAACTCAACCTTGTCTCCTGTTAATACAGTGGTGAAAAATAAACTGTCACTTTGGGATGTTCTGGTCACATTCTGCATAATTACTGTTTTGTCTTTGGGTGCTGCTTCACAAACGGACGTATATACAGACTGAATATCATCATTACAATTGGAGGAAAAACCATAGGGGCCCACATTGTCCTCCTTTGAATGGGGGCCGTCTAGTTTTCCTGAGGAGGACCAGTCTGTCTCTGACCAGGGGGCTGTCTATGAGTGGTCTGCCCACAATAGATACCGATATGCCCTGGACCGAGACAC
The DNA here is from genome assembly GCF_963971535.1 of Notolepis coatsorum. NCBI lineage: Eukaryota > Metazoa > Chordata > Actinopteri > Aulopiformes > Paralepididae > Notolepis > Notolepis coatsorum. The sequence goes on along the minus strand of NC_140165.1, from coordinate 254,143 downwards.
TTGAAGCACAACCTGTGCGTCCTACAGTGCGTCCTAGTGTTGTGCTCCAAACTGCCACAAACCTGACATTCTTGAGAATGTTTGGGGAATGGTTTATGGGGGCCATTTTGTACATAGGGGCCATTTTGTACAGACTGAGTGTTGTTGCCTAAAGCCATCTCTAACACTCTCAAAACTCTATCCATTGTGTTATTCTCAGATACAGACGACAGCTGCTCTAACTCTGGACTACTGACAGCCATAGGTGACGCGCTTTGTTCGTGGTTAACAACCACCCTCTCCTGTGATGACTCAATGGCGACCACATGTTGTGTCAACCGACCTCGACTCGCTCTGTGCTCTCTCAAATATTCATCCAAATGTTCCTGCACCTCACATGCTGTCCACTCACGAGATGGCTTACTTTTGAACACTAAGGACAACTCCTTATCAGGGCAGTTACGGATGAACATGAGAACTAGATGCTGGCTCAGGCTAGTCTGAGGTTCCCCCTTAAGGCCTCTACATGCTACAGCAAATTCAAAGCAACTTCAACACAACATCGGCGCGATTTCAGCGCGCTTGTTGCAGACAGTCTTGTAGACTGTGTTGCGAGGGCGTTGCGTACCTGTGTCCAAAATCTAATCTAAAGACCCGTTGCGTTGGTATTGCGTAGCAGTGATTGGTTGGTAGTGAATGGGGGCGGGGCTGTCTGTCACTTCTAGTGTTCCTGGCTCGAGACCAAAAGAAAACTTTCTGACAGGAGCTCGAGACCAAAAGAAAACGTTCTGACAGGAGCTCGATAGCTAGTGTATTGTTTCATTACACTTGTTTAATTGTTTGTTTAAAATGAATCAAATGCAGGAACGTATTGCAGAGGAGGTCCGAAAGTACCATAGCGGGTCTAAAGACTACAAGGATAGCATTATGACGATGAATTCGTGGAAGGAGATTGGGGAAACAATGGGGATGGACTGGGTTGATGTGGCGATATAACTATATTACACTATATACAAGAACACAAGCGAAAACAAACATAAACAGGGCTATTATTATACTAACGATGTATGGTTGAGAAGGGAAATCCGTTTGTAATTGCTAGAGTGCGCACCTTCGGCTGCCCAAAGTATTCAGGCGGGCTGGGCGCGCTCGAGCCGCACATCCGGGGTACATTTTGTTGCATCATAGGCTGCGCGTTGATTTTGCAGAAGCATAAAGGTAATGTGTCTGCAACACCGTTGCTTTGTCGATGTTGTGTTGAAGTTGCTTTGAAGTTTCTGTAGCATGCAGAGGCCTTTACTAAGAAGACACTGCTCTGTGGCTTCTGCTGCTTTGTTAAGCCTAATCCAATAGTCAAGAGGATTCTCGCTTGCATATGCTTTGACTGCATAAAAGTCAGCTAATGGAAGATCTGAGTGAATAATATCACCAAAATGTTGCCTCAGAATGCTAAAAATAACACCCACCTCACTGACAGTTGAGTTGCTACGCATCCATACTTTGGTAACGTCCCGGGCCCTCCCCATTAGCTTGTTCATAACCTCCTCAACTTGTTCAGCCCCAGTACAGTTATTTTTCTTTCTGATATACGTCCTCATGAGTTCCTCCCACTCAAAAACAGAGCACTTATCTGTGCTGTCCCCTCTAAAATAGGGTGGGGCATTTGCATCTGAACGTAACACAAGATTGATTTTGGATGCATCAATCACGGTATTCCCACATTGGTCAGGTTGGAACATTTGTTGAGGATTTTGAGAAGCTAATGCAGGTGAAGTCCCCGAGGTTGTGTTCTGCATTAACGTCATTCTAATAGCTTCCCCTATTTCTGACCCAATGGATTTAATCAAATTGGCCATTTGGCTGGGGGATGTTTCAACACTAGTGTTGTTCATTTCACCAGGTGAGGGAACAACCGGGGTGAAAAGTAACGGTGGGGCATTTCTCTCAGAGGGACCCTCTACACTCTCCCTTCCAGGACTAGAGGGACCTGAAAAACCTGGACTCGCCGGAGTAGACTGCATAACCGGTGTGCACATTAGAACCCCTCTCCCTCTCCCCACAGTCAAGCTCCCTGTAGGAGTGTTTCCTATGTTCAAAGTCATTTTCAGTATCAAAAAATGGTACTTTCTTCTCTACCGTTACTTGTTTTAGGTAACACACTCAAAATCAATAAACTTGATGAGAGACCATATCTTTTTCAAAGGATTCAGTGCTCTCCAGCCTCCTCAGGAACAGACGGCGAATGCAGCGTCCACGTGACCAGGCCGCGCCGGCAGCCTCCACGCGTCCAGGCCGCACATGAAGCCTCCACGTCTCTCCAGCAACACTGGTGGTCGGCTTCCGCTGACCAGTTGATCCGGGTTGTCTCGGCACCAGTTTGTAGCGTGATCCAATCTGCGTTGTGTCTGGTGTGGTGTAGAAGTAGACTCCGACAACGGTACTCAATTGACTTCTGGTTTTATTGGTGATCTCCTGTTATCGAACCAAAAAACAGCACAACACATGGTGGTGAGCTACCGTCATAGCCGGTGGAATCCACCTCCGTTCTCTTTCACGTTAAACTCAAAGAGCCTCGCGCACACTCAAAACAGTGCGCCATCCACAGTTACAGCAATTGTTGGCTACTACCAAATACATGTAACTCAATACAAGTCAAACTCAGCAAAAACATATGAAATAATATGAAATGAAAGACAGTGTGTAAGCATTAATTAAACCGAAATACAAAAACAACGGTTCATACCTGTTATCGAACCAAAAACAGCACAACACATGGTGGTGAGCTACCGTCATAGCCGGTGGAATCCACCTGTTATTGTTAACAGAATACGAGTTAGCACACGACGGTACTGTGGCTGTTTTACACAGGGCGAATTAATGTCATCACACACAGGACAATTTCAGTACCAAAACCAAACATAAATAAATTTTACAAGTTATACATAGCAATTAAACCAAATATTAGGTAACCGAAAGTGCATACCTCCGTTCTCTTTCACGTTAAACTCAAAGAGGCAGATCACTTCCGCCGGCGTTTCTCTTGCCGTCGAACCGGCTAAACCATTATCTACATTATTTAAAGTATTTACAATACAACAAATACTCAACTGGAAAGATGACCTATCCTCTCTAAACCCATTATAAAAGACCAAAAGGGATTTCGTTTGGAGAATCATTAACTCAATATGAGGAAATTAATATAAACTAATAATAGGGATGCTCGATATTGGCTTTTTTACCGATACCGATATTCCGATATTGTCCAACTCTTAATTTCCGATACCGATATCAACCGATATCAACCAATACCGATATATGCAGGGTTTCCCACCCCAAAAAACGGAATAATTTCAGGTAACTAATCATTTCACTGGATATATATATAACAAATATTGTTATTGTTTTTTTCTTTTTTTAACCCGATACCGATATTTTCCGATATCACATTTTACTGCCGATATCGGCCGATAATATCGGTCGGCCGATAATATCGGACATCCCTAACTAATAACCAAGACACCCCTCCAAAACACTCGAGTGAGCTCGGTCCACTTTGTTCCTTCAAAATAAGAGTGTTTCCGTCTTGACCTACTTATTTAAGATGAAAGATAAAAGTTTCTGTCCATGATCTAGCATAACAACTTCACTCTGCTACATAAAGACTCACTACTTCAACCATTATCTAAATAAAAAAAATCTAACCCTAACTAACCTTACTGTCATGCACTTGTCCTAATAAACTAACCTACACTGTAGCACTCAACACTTTATGAACATTGTTACTGAGACGAAAGTTAAGTTTACTCTATTATTACTAGATCTGGTATGTCATAGATGTCTAGATGTACACTTTATGAACATTGTTACTGAGACGAAAGTTAAGTTTACTCTATTATTACTAGATCTGGTATGTCTAGAGATGTAACATTACTGTCTATGTACACATCATGTCTAGATGTACACTTTATGAACATTGTTACTGAGACGAAAGTTAAGTTTACTCTATTATTACTAGATCTGGTATGTCTAGATGTAACATTACTGTCTATTTACAAGTTTACTCTATTATTACATGTCATAAATGTCTAGATGTAACATTACTGTCTATGTACCTATGTAAACGAGACGAAAGTGAAGTTGAAAATGGTGCGCAGTAGTGCAAATACTTGTCCAGACCACGAATACTTGTCCAGACCGCCTCCAACCCGTCCAGCCTGGCTCTGCGGCTCTGCAGATACCCCCTATTGGATGAGTCAGGAACCGCCCAATAGTCACAGGTAGCCTACATACTTCATACCTTCAAGGAGTGGGTTGACGGAGAAAGCAAATGTAGTTATTTCAGTGTGGTAGGACTTCATAGGAGTCGGTCAAGGCCCTTGGACTCAGTGGATTAACGTATTTCTCTTAAAGTGGTCTAAACTGATTGGGGTAAGAATTATTCGATTCAATTGACTCAACCTTTATGAATGTGGAGAGTTGACAAGAGCTCTCAACTGACCCAAGTGCCTAAGTAAAGATAGAATAGACAATTTGATGGTATTCGTAATGTTTTAATAGAATATATTAACAGTTTGATATTAATAATGTTTTAATAGAATAGTTTAACCGTTGTATGATATTCACTTCTTTCTACAGGAAACATGGCAAAGTCATTTTTCAAGACTTCCGGGAAAAAGAAAGAAGAAAAAACGGGTGAGTTAGGCAGAAAGAAATGTTTAAAATAACAAGGTTCTGATTGGCTGAGGACACAGCCACTAAGCCAGGGTGGTGCAGCAGTGTGAGGAGAGTAGAGTTAAGCACAAATATCAATTTGGCCAAAAAATGACTTAGGCAGTTATCCTATGAGGCTAACGATAAGTAACATTTATTGTATGTGTTTATTGCATGCGTTAGTTATTATCTGGTGCCGCCTAGTGGACGCACTTTGGAACACGTATTGTGACTCTGGACAGGTAAGCTGTCTCTGCGCCGGCGCGGCGCGCTATTTAAGGGACACTCTTGACCATAGGCTGTAAGGTGAAAAGCCCTGTGGGCGAACTCTGACTGGCCAACGGTACGTTGCATTGTATGCGCCGTTAATATCCGCATTTATCCTTTGATTCATATATCTAGTTACTAATTAATGCCGTTTATTTCCTTTTCCTTTGTATAGGTAAATAATGGGACTAACTGTAACCTGACTAACGTCTGAATGTACGTTGCTGACTAAACGCCGACTGCACGTTGACAACTGACTAAATGCTATCAACTACTGGCAGTTGCTAACTGTAACCTGACTCTCAACAAACCACTATCCACGTCGACTTGGTTGAACATTACCAAATGCCATATCGACCTCTATACTGACATTATCCACCAACGCTTGAATGCAAGCTGCTACTAACTACCAGCTACAAGCTAACTGCTTGCTTAATTAACCACCTGGTGATTATTGCAACCGAGTAATAACCGGATGTTTGGACATTGGAGTCCTAATAAATGAACATTCTTACAAAGTCCGAATTGTTTCTTTGGTTTAATTAAGTCATTCGCCCACACCCTTCCAATGGGGACATTTAGTTTAGTCACACACTATATGTCCCTATGCCATAAATGTCATGTATGTTGTGTATGTCATAAATGTCTATATGAATTGAAAATGGGGGACCCTGATGGAAACAAGACAAACGTCTTTCTCTGGTCTGCATCCCCTTAACAATTGTATGTATTGAGCCGTACTGTATTGTACCCATTCTGCAATCTGTTAAATAAAGTTTTCATTCATTCATTCATTCACTCATTGACTGAGACCGCTAGATAATTGGACACATACTGATACTGCACTCCATGTAAGCTCCAACAGTATGTAGCATGTTACTGACTCCATGTAAGCTGCAACAGTATGTAGCATGTTACACATACTGCACTCCATGTAAGCTGCAACAGTATGTAGCATGTTACACATACTGCACTCCATGTAAGCTCCAACAGTATGTAGCATGTTACACATACTGACTCCATGTAAGCTCCAACAGTATGTAGCATGTTACACATACTGACTCCATGTAAGCTGCAACAGTATGTAGCATGTTACACATACTGCACTCCATGTAAGCTCCAACAGTATGTAGCATGTTACACATACTGACTCCATGTAAGCTGCAACAGTATGTAGCATGTTACACATACTGACTCCATGTAAGCTCCAACAGTATGTAGCATGTTACACATACTGACTCCATGTAAGCTGCAACAGTATGTAGCATGTTACACATACTGCACTCCATGTAAGCTCCAACAGTATGTAGCATGTTACACATACTGACTCCATGTAAGCTGCAACAGTATGTAGCATGTTACACATACTGACTCCATGTAAGCTGCAACAGTATGTAGCATGTTACACACACTGACTCCATGTAAGCTGCAACAGTATGTAGCATGTTACACATACTGACTCCATGTAAGCTGCAACAGTATGTAGCATGTTACACATACTGCACTCCATGTAAGCTGCAACAGTATGTAGCATGTTACACACGTTATGTATGTAGTATGATGTACACACTGTGTGTATGTAGTATGATGTACACACTGTGTGTATGTAGTATGATGTGTGTACACACTGTGTGTATGTAGTATGATGTACACACTGTGTGTATGTAGTATGATGTGTGTACACACTTTATGTATGTAGTATGATGTACACACGTTATGTATGTAGTATGATGTACACACTTTATGTATGTAGTATGATGTACACACTGTGTGTATGTAGTATGATGTACACACTGTGTGTATGTAGTATGATGTTTTCCTAAATGGTCACTGTGTCTAAAACTCCAGAAGAGAATGTGAAGTGGACAAATAATTAGTCAGTGGTGTTCTTCTGTATATCTGCTTGATTATGAATAATAGTAAACTGATTAGTTACTACGTGTCAATATGTTTTTCCTTCCATCCAACAGAACATTTTCAACTCATCCCTGAAAGCAGAACAGCTTATGAAGGTCATGATGCCATCCTCAAGTGCCACCTCTCTCCTGCGACCAGCGCTGTTGGCATGACAATCAGGTGGTTTAAAGAGTCACAGTGTATTTACCTGTATAAGGCTGGCCAGGTGATAGAGGGGGAGCACTACGAGGGCAGACTGAGTCTCACCAATCAGGAGCTGGAGAGAGGCCACGTGTCTCTGACACTGAGAGGCTTCAGCGATGATGGTGATGATGATTATGGATATTACATCTGTCAGGTTGTCCATGGAGACCAGAAGGAGGAGGCTGCTGTGCCTTTATGCAGTAAGTATTCTATAACTACAGTCCATGATTATCAACCTTGACACAAACAATGATATGATGCCATGTAAGACCCTTTACATATGAATTGCACTGCATTAATATACACAAGTAGGAGTTAATACTCTGAATTAAATTAGACACGATCACTACAAACTTCAAGTTATTGGCCATATGTATGTTAACACAAGGTTCTTTATTGGTCATATGTATGTTAACACAAGGTTCTTTATTGGTCATATGTATGTTAACACAAGGTTCTTTAGTGGTCATATGTATGTTAACACAAGGTTCTTTATTGGTCATATGTATGTTAACACAAGGTTCTTTATTGGTCATATGTATGTTAACACAAGGTTCTTTATTGGTCATATGTATGTTAACACAAGGTTCTTTATTGGTCATATGTATGTTAACACAAGGTTCTTTATTGGTCATATGTATGTTAACACAAGGTTCTTTATTGGTCATATGTATGTTAACACAAGGTTCTTTATTGGTCATATGTATGTTAACACAAGGTTCTTTAGTGGTCATATGTATGTTAACACAAGGTTCTTTAGTGGTCATATGTATGTTAACACAAGGTTCTTTAGTGGTCATATGTATGTTAACACAAGGTTCTTTAGTGGTCATATGTATGTTAACACAAGGTTCTTTATTGGTCATATGTATGTTAACACAAGGTTCTTTATTGGCCATATGTATGTTAACACAAGGTTATTTATTGGTCATATGTATGTTAACACAAGGTTCTTTATTGGTCATATGTATGTTAACACACGGCTCTTTATTGGTCATATGTATGTTAACACAAGGTTATTTAGTGGTCATATGTATGTTAACACAAGGTTCTTTATTGGTCATATGTATGTTAACACAAGGTTCTTTAGTGGTCATATGTATGTTAACACAAGGCTCTTTATTGGTCATATGTATGTTAACACAGGGTTATTTAGTGGTCATATGTATGTTAACACAAGGTCAAGGGTAATGAAATGTGTTGGATGAGAGGAACAGGTCAGCTCAGCAGAGCATTAGACACATTAGATTACTAGTCAAATAAAGTATGATTTAAAAAAAGTTAATAAACATGGAATAACACAAGTAAAAGAACACTATATACATGAATATGAAAATTACGATTTGTGTGTAAAAGTAATGAGTGTATACAACAAAATTGTACAATATTATACCACATACATTTGAATCTCTCAGTCAAATAAACCACTCACATTGATATTATGATAATACATTTGTTTAATATCTGTCAAATAAACCATTCTTACATTGATTGTGATAATAAACTAGTTTAATCTCTCAGTCAAATAAAACACTCACATTAATATTATTATGATACTAATATATTATATAATATATAATATAATATAGTATGATAATAAATGTGTTTAGTCTCTGTAAAATAAACCACTCTCACATTGATATTGTAATAAACTAGTTTAATCTGTCAAATAACCCACTGACACTGAGACATTGATATTATATTATTCAACTAGTTTAATCTCTGTCAAATAAACCACTCTTACATTGCTATTATAATAAACTAGTTTAATATCTCTATCAAATAAACCACTCATGTTGATATTATAATATACAATTAGTGTAATCTCTCTATCAAATAAACCACTCTCATGTTGATATTATAATAATCAATTAGTGTAATATCTCTATCAAATAAATCACTCTCATGTTGATATTATAATAATAAACAAGTTCAATATATCTATCAAATAAACCACTCTCACATTGATATTATGAATAAACTAGTTTAATATCTCTATCAAATAAACCACTCTCACATTGGTATTATAATAATAAACTAGTTTAATATCTCTATCAAATAAACCACTCTAACATTGACATTTTAATAATAAACTAGTTTAATCGCTGTCAAATAAAACACTCTCACATTGGTATTATAATAAACTAGTTTAATATCTCTATCAAATAAACCACTCTCACATTGATATTATAATAAACTAGTTTAATATCTCTATCAAATAAACCACTCTCACATTAATATTATAATAATAAACTAGTTTAATATCTCTATCAAATAAACCACTCTCATGTTGATATTATAATAATCAATTAGTGTAATCTCTCTATCAAATAAACCACTCTAACATTGATATTATAATAATAAACTAGTTTAATATCTCTATCAAATAAACCACTCTCACATTGATATTATAATAAACTAGTTTAATATCTCTATCAAATAAACCACTCTCACATTGATATTATAATAATAAACTATTTTAATCTCTGTCAAATAAACCACTCTAACTTTGATATTATAATAATAAACTATTAATCGCTGTAAAATGAACTAGTTGAATCTAGTTCAACTAGTTGAATCTCTCTATTGAATAAACCACTCTCACATTGATATTATAATATATTGTCTATCAAGACTGTACTCAAGTTCAACACTATTTGACAAACAATGTTACTGACCCTTAGCTGCCAGCGTTGTACCCTTCCTGCTGACCTGTTGTTCACAACTTGTAAATCGCTTTGGATAAAAGCGTCTGCTAAATGTGAATGTAATAATAAACTAGTTTCATCTCTGTCAAATACACCACTCTCACATTGATATAATAAACTAGTTTAATCTCTGTCAAATACACCACTCTCACATTGATATAATAAACTAGTTTCATCTCTGTCAAATACACCACTCTCACATTGATATAATAAACTAGTTTCATCTCTGTCAAATACACCACTCTCACATTGATATAATAAACTAGTTTCATCTCTGTCAAATACACCACTCTCACATTGATATAATAAACTAGTTTAATCTCTGTCAAATACACCACTCTCACATTGATATAATAAACTAGTTTAATCTCTGTCAAATAAACTACTCTGACATTGATATTATAATAATAAACAATCATCTTTACCTCCAATATAGTTCAAATGTACTAATTTATTAAAATGTCAAACGTTTTCTGAAGTGATCTTCTAGGTGTCTTTTGCTTTGAATATCTTGGCTGTTTCCACCTGGCATTAAGATCTGATCTGGGATCCAATCAGAAGCACAGCTCTAAGTAGCTGTTTCCACCTGGCATTAAGATCTGATCTGGGATCCAATCAGAAGCACAGCTCTAAGTAGCTGTTTCCACCTGGCATTAAGATCTGATCTGGGATCCAATCAGAAGCACAGCTCTAAGTAGCTGTTTCCACCTGGCATTAAGATCTGATCTGAGATCCAATCAGAAGCACAGCTCTAAGTAGCTGTTTCCACCTGGCATTAAGATCTGATCTGAGATCCAATCAGAAGCACAGCTCTAAGTAGCTGTTTCCACCTGGCATTAAGATCTGATCTGGGATCCAATCAGAAGCACAGCTCTAAGTAGCTGTTTCCACCTGGCATTAAGATCTGATCTGGGATCCAATCAGAAGCACAGCTCTAAGTAGCTGTTTCCACCTGGCATTAAGATCTGATCTGGGATCCAATCAGAAGCACAGCTCTAAGTAGCTGTTTCCACCTGGCATTAAGATCTGATCTGGGATCCAATCAGAAGCACAGCTCTAAGTAGCTGTTTCCACCTGGCATTAAGATCTGATCTGGGATCCAATCAGAAGCACAGCTCTAAGTAGCTGTTTCCACCTGGCATTAAGATCTGATCTGGGATCCAATCAGAAGCACAGCTCTAAGTAGCTGTTTCCACCTGGCATTAAGATCTGATCTGGGATCCAATCAGAAGCACAGCTCTAAGTAGCTGTTTCCACCTGGCATTAAGATCTGATCTGAGATCCAATCAGAAGCACAGCTCTAAGTAGCTGTTTCCACCTGGCATTAAGATCTGATCTGAGATCCAATCAGAAGCACAGCTCTAAGTAGCTGTTTCCACCTGGCATTAAGATCTGATCTGGGATCCAATCAGAAGCACAGCTCTAAGTAGCTGTTTCCACCTGGCATTAAGATCTGATCTGGGATCCAATCAGAAGCACAGCTCTAAGTAGCTGTTTCCACCTGGCATTAAGATCTGATCTGGGATCCAATCAGAAGCACAGCTCTAAGTAGCTGTTTCCACCTGGCATTAAGATCTGATCTGGGATCCAATCAGAAGCACAGCTCTAAGTAGCTGTTTCCACCTGGCATTAAGATCTGATCTGGGATCCAATCAGAAGCACAGCTCTAAGTAGCTGTTTCCACCTGGCATTAAGATCTGATCTGAGATCCAATCAGAAGCACAGCTCTAAGTAGCTGTTTCCACCTGGCATTAAGATCTGATCTGGGATCCAATCAGAAGCACAGCTCTAAGTAGCTGTTTCCACCTGGCATTAAGATCTGATCTGGGATCCAATCAGAAGCACAGCTATAAATAGCTGTTTCCACCTGGCATTAAGATCTGATCTGGGATCCAATCAGAAGCACAGCTCTAAGTAGCTGTTTCCACCTGGCATTACGATCTGATCTGGGATCCAATCAGAAGCACAGCTCTAAGTAGCTGTTTCCACCTGGCATTAAGATCTGATCTGGGATCCAATCAGAAGCACAGCTCTAAGTAGCTGTTTCCACCTGGCATTAAGATCTGATCTGGGATCCAATCAGAAGCACAGCTCTAAGTAGCTGTTTCCACCTGGCATTAAGATCTGATCTGGGATCCAATCAGAAGCACAGCTCTAAGTAGCTGTTTCCACCTGGCATTAAGATCTGATCTGGGATCCAATCAGAAGCACAGCTCTAAGTAGCTGTTTCCACCTGGCATTAAGATCTGATCTGGGATCCAATCAGAAGCACAGCTCTAAGTAGCTGTTTCCACCTGGCATTAAGATCTGATCTGGGATCCAATCAGAAGCACAGCTCTAAGTACAGGTGGGATAGCACCCAAGGCTCATTGAGGAGCATTGAGATCCGATGCTCAGACTACATTCTGAGGTGGTCTGGGCTACATATGGCTACATTCTGTTAGCAGTGTTTACACAAAGGTGTCCTGTGCCACATTGAAGGGCCGCTTATAGTTAACTGTGTCATGTCGTCTGGAGCCGTGACCTTTAACCTTGTTCTATATGATTCTATGCTATGAACACAGAGAAGATGAAAGCATCTGCTCTCCCTTTCTTCCACCTTCCTCTCGTCTCCAGCTGGTTCAGTTGTGCAAGCTGGCTTCATAGTTTTAAGTTTTGTGTGTGTGTGTGTGTGTGTGTGTGTGTGTGTGTGTGTGTGTGTGTGTGTGTGTGTGTGTGTGTGTGTGTGTGTGTGTGTGTGTGTGTGTGTGTGTGTGTGTGTGTGCATGCCTGTCTGTTCCTGTGTGTGTGTGTGTTTGTTTTTGTGTGTGTCTGCGTGAGTGAGTGAGTGAGTGCGAGTGTGTGTGTGTGTGTGTGTGTGTGTGTGTGTGTGTGTGTGTGTGTGTGTGTGTGTGTGTGTGTGTGTGTGTGTGTGTGTGTGTGTGTTTATTGGCAATGGATCAGAAGATGCTATGTGACGTCAGCACAGTGTCACCTGTACTGTGCTGCTTCCTATGAGCTGTGTTAGAAAATACAGATATTACCATGTTGGCAGGTTCCTTTCATCTGTGGCTTCATTATCCATGTTCTCTAATTTATATTTGTTTTGTTTTTCCTTTTCACAGCCTGGTTTGGTGAGTATATTTACATGTTTTTCCTCTTAACCTCCAATATGGTTCAACTGTTATTAAAGTATTAAAATTAAGTGATCTAGGTGTATTTTGCTTTGTTATTCCATGAATATCTTAGTGTTTGTACATTAGAGACTAGAAGCTGACTAAAACTAAGACTATATTTAAGCAACACATTAATGTTATAACTGAGATGTGTTTCTTATTTCACAAAGTTCCTAAAGAGGGAGTACATCTATATGTGTTTTTCTTCTGAAACTCTGATATGGTTCAAGTGAGGAGAGGAGGAGATGTAGGTTACAGCGTAACAGTGTTGCTGAAGTGTTTAGTAGTACGAGTCCCTGTCTCTTCATATAGACAGTTCATGTCCAGAGGTGTGTTTGTGCGTATATGTGCTCAGGAAAGTATTGGTATCACGGTATGTCCGTGTATTGAGGAGAAATGAGGTTCATCTGATGGTCGTTGCAGTGGAGGCAGAGAGGACCCAGGAAGTGGAGTTGGAGAGAGTTAGGGATTCCTTTTGGAGTCTTGCAGACAGACGTTAAGATGGGCATGAACATCATACACTTGGCTAGTATTACCCCTCTCTCTCTTATACTCTCATTAGTTATATCAGTGTGTGTTTGTGTGTGTGTGTGTGCCTGTCTGTGTCAGTGTCAGTGTCTGTTTCTGTGTGTTTGTGTGTGTCTGTTTCTATGTCTGTTTTTATGTATTTGTGTGTGTGTGCGTGTTTTTGTTTGTGTGTGTGTGTGTGTGTGTCTGTTTCTGTTTCTGTGTGTGGTGTGTGTGTGTGTGTTTGTGTGTGGTGTGTGTGTGTGTTTGTGTGTTTACGTGTGCCTGTGTGTGTTTGTGTGTTTACGTGTGCCTGTGTGTGTTTTTGTGTGTCTGTGTCTATGTCTGTTTTCGTGTGTGTGTGTGTGTACGTGTGTACGTGAATGTGTTTGTGTGTGTGTGTGTATTTGTGTGTGTGTGTGTGTACGTGTGTGTATTTGTGTGTGTGTGTGTGTGTGTATTTCTGTGTGCGTGTGTCTGTGTCTGTGTCAGTGTCTGTTTCTGTGTGTTTGTGTGTGTCTGTTTCTATGTCTGTTTTTATGTATTTGTGTGTGTGTGTGCATGTTTTTGTTTGTGTGTGTGTGTGTGTGTGTGTCTGTTTTTTGTGTCTCTGTTTTTGTGTGTGTGTCTGTCTGTTTCTGTGTGTGGTGTGTGTGTGTGTTTGTGTGTGTGTGTTTGTGTGTTTACGTGTGCCTGTGTGTGTTTTTGTGTGTCTGTGTCTATGTTTGTTTTCGTGTGTGTGTGTACGTGAATGTATTTGTGTTTGTGTGTGTGTGTGTGTGCGTGTGTGTATTTGTGTGGTGTGTATTTGTGTGTGTGTGTGTGTGTGTCTATTTGTGTGCGTCTGTGTATTTGTGTGTGTGTGTGTGCGTTTGTGTGTGTGTGTGCGTGAGTGAGTTTGTGTGTGTGTGTGTATTTGTGTGTGTGTGCGTGTGCGTCTGTGTGGGTGGGTGTGTGTGTGTGTGCGTGAGTGAGTTTGTGTGTGTGTGTGAGTGTGTGTGTTTTTGTGTGTGTCTGTGTCTATGTGTGTGTGTGTGTGTGTGTGTGTGTGTGTGTGTGTGTGTGTGTGTGTGTGAGTGAGTGTGTGTGGTTATTACAGGTTATATGTACTCAGGCTAGTGGTGATGATGGATCTTTCAAGGAGGCTGAGCAGTTTGTAAAATAGGTTCCTACGGCTCAGTCTGAGCTTTTATTGGCAATGGATCAGAAGATGCTATGTGACGTCAGCACAGTGTCACCTGTACTGTGCTGCTTCCTATGAGCTGTGTTAGAAAATACAGATATTACCATGTTGGCAGGTTCCTTTCATCTGTGGCTTCATTATCCATGTTCTCTCATTTATATTTGTTTTGTTTTTCCTTTTTACAGACATCAGTGGTGAGTATATTTACATGTTTTTCCTCTTAACCTCCAATATGGTTCAACTGTTATTAAAGTATTAAAATGAAGTGATGTTCTAGGTGTATTTTGCTTTGTTATTCCATGAATATCTTATAGCGTTTGTACATTAGAGACTAGAAGCGACTAAAACTAAGACTATATTTAAGCAACACATTCATGTTATAACTGGGATGTGTTTCTTATTTCACAAAGTTCCTAAAGAGGGAGTACATCTATATGTGTTTTTCTTCTGAAACTCTGATATGGTTCAAGTGAGGAGAGGAGGAGATGTAGGTTACAGCGTAACAGTGTTGCTGAAGTGTTTAGTAGTACGAGTCCCTGTCTCTTCATAGACAGTTCATGTCCACAGGTGTGTTTGTGCGTATATGTGCTCAGGAAAGTATTGGTATCACGGTATGTCCGTGTATTGAGGAGAAATGAGGTTCATCTGATGGTCGTTGCAGTGGAGGCAGAGAGGACCCAGGAAGTGGAGTTGGAGAGAGTTAGGGATTCCTTTTGGAGTCTTGCAGACAGACGTTAAGCTGGGCATGAACATCATACACTTGGCTAGTATTACCCCTCTCTCTCTTATACTCTCATTAGTTATATCAGTGTGTGTTTGTGTGTGTGTATGTGCATGTGCGTGTGTGTGTGTATGTGTGTGTTTGTGTGTATTTTTGTATGTTTCTGTGTGTGTGCGTGTGTGTGTGCCTGTGTGTGTTTGTGTGTATTTTTGTGTGTGTCTGTGTCAGTGTCAGTGTCTGTTTCTGTGTGTTTGTGTGTGTCTGTTTCTATGTCTGTTTTTATGTATTTGTGTGTGTGTGCGTGTTTTTGTTTGTGTGTGTGTCTGTTTTTTGTGTCTCTGTTTTTGTGTGTGTGTCTGTCTGTTTCTGTGTGTGGTGTGTGTGTGTGTTTGTGTGTTTACGTGTGCCTGTGTGTGTTTGTGTGTTTACGTGTGCCTGTGTGTGTTTTTGTGTGTCTGTGTCTATGTCTGTTTTCGTGTGTGTGTACGTGTGTACGTGAATGTGTTTGTGTGTGTGTGTGTGCGTGTGTGTATTTGTGTGTGTGTGTGTGTGTGTATTTGTGTGTGTGTGCGTGTGCGTCTGTGTATTTGTGTGTGTGTGTGCGTTTGTGTGGGTGTGTGTGTGCGTGAGTGAGTTTGTGTGTGTGTGTGTGTTTTTGTGTGTGTCTGTGTCTATGTCTGTTTTCGTGTGTGTGAATGTGTTTGTGTGTGTGTGTGTGTGCGTGAGTGAGTTTGTGTGTGTGTGTGTGAGTGTGTGTGTTTTTGTGTGTGTCTGTGTCTATGTCTGTTTTCGTGTGTGTGTACGTGTGTGCGTGTGAATGTGTTTTTGTGTGTGTGTGTGTGTGTGTGTGTGTGTGTGCCTGTGTGTGTTTGTGTGTATTTTTGTATGTTTCTGTGTGTGTGTGTGTGTGTGTGTGTGTTTGTGTGCGTGTGTCTGTGTCTGTGTCAGTGTCAGTGTCTGTTTCTGTGTGTTTGTGTGTGTCTGTTTCTATGTCTGTTTTATGTATTTGTGTGTGTGCGTGTTTTTGTTTGTGTGTGTGTCTGTTTTTTGTGTCTTTGTTTTTGTGTGCGTGTCTGTCTGTTTCTGTGTGTGGTGTGTGTGTGTGTGTGTGTTTGTGTGTTCACGTGTGCCTGTGTGTGTTTTTGTGTGTGTCTGTGTCTATGTCTGTTTTCGTGTGTGTGTACGTGTGTGTGTGAATGTGTTTTCGTGTGTGTGTGTGTATTTGTGTGTGTGCGTGTGCGTCTGTGTATTTGTGTGTGAGTTTGTGTGTGTGTGTGTGCGTGTGTTTTTGTGTGTGTCTGTGTCTATGTCTGTTTTCGTGTGTGTGTACGTGTGTGTGCGTGTGTGTGTGTGTGTGTGTGTGTGTGTGTGTGTGGTTACAGGTTATATGTACTCAGGCTAGTGGTGATGATGGATCTTTCAAGGAGGCTGAGCAGTTTGTAAAATAGGTTCCTACGGCTCAGTCTGAGCTTTTATTGGCAATGGATCAGAAGATGCTATGTGACGTCAGCACAGTGTCACCTGTACTGTGCTGCTTCCTATGAGCTGTGTTAGAAAATACAGATGTTACCATGTTGGCAGGTTCCTTTCATCTGTGGCTTCATTATCCATGTTCTCTAAATTATATTTGTTTTGTTTTTCCTTTTTACAGCCGGCATTGGTGAGTATATTTACATGTTTTTCCTCTTAACCTCCAATATGGTTCAAATGTTATTAAAGTATTAAAATGAAGTGATGTTCTAGGTGTATTTTGCTTTGTTATTCCATGAATATCTTATAGCGTTTGTACATTAGATACTAGAAGCGACTAAAACTAAGACTATATTTGAGCAACACATTAATGTTATAACTGGGATGTGTTTCTTATTTCACAAAGTGCCTAAAGAGGGAGTACATCTATATGTGTTTTTCTTCTGAAACTCTGATATGGTTCAAGTGAGGAGAGGAGGAGATGTAGGTTACAGCGTAACAGTGTTGCTGAAGTGTTTAGTAGTACGAGTCCCTGTCTCTTCATATAGACAGTTCATGTCCACAGGGTGTGTTTGTGCATATATGTGCTCAGGAAAGTATTGGTAATCAGTATATATATATTGACTTTTTTGTAATACGAACAAATTATAAACGTTCGATACAATGTGTAAATATATTACTTATGGCTATAATAGAAGGTACATCATATACCTTTTCCTGTGTGGTCGATTATTGCATTATTTACACATTTTTGGAATTCAAGTTAGCAGGGAATCTGAAATGCTAGGGTTTGAGGTTAGCTATTGGAGACACTTGGATCACCAGATTGAATCACATGTAAAACCTCTCCCAACCTGAATATCAGCATGTGGTTTCTGATCAGCCTCTGAGAATAGTGACAGTAAGATAGAACACAGGAGACAGCAGCTGGGATATACAGCAGTAATTCCTCCAACCTGTTGACTTTTAAAGGCAGGATCTGTAATGCAGTCAAACAGAGACCTCTAGGAACGTTTTAGTTTCACTGGGTCTGCTCCATTAGCACACTACCCCACACCTGTGGTACTGTAGGTCAGACAGGCAGAGTCTACACACCATTTCAAAGTTATCATTAATTATCTGTTAGATTTCAGCAGTGACAGTAACGTGTACGCGTGGTGGATCCTTCCTGCTGATCTTAATTTGATTTGATGTTTTGGTAAAGATTTGAATGTAATGATCAGATCCAGATGGTTTTCAGTCCTGATGACAAATCGAAATGTTACTATTCTCTGGAGGCAGTGGTCTTGGATATTAATATTGTCTCAAAACTGATATTTGTTCTCTATGTGAATGCTGTGGTTTGACTCCGTATACAATATGTTAATATGATGAAGTATTAAAACATAGAACTAACCTCTCTGTTTGTAAGAGGGGAAGGCTAAACAGTACCTAAAGAAGGAGACGGAGGAGCAGAAGCAGAGCAGATCAGAATCAGCTCGTCAGCTTGGTAAGTGTGAGAGGATCTGGAGGACAAAGACACTGTTTTAATGAAGCCGACTGCGACAGAATAAATACTGTATGTTGGGTTTAAACAATAGTGTACATCATTATCATCATCAACCTTTATTTATACTCGAAAAAACAATTGAGGTCACCCTAATTTTCAATGTCGTCGAGATTTTATAGACATTTCAATGCACATATTTCTACAATATAATAAATATTAATATCTATCTATAAAATGAACATAGGCATAAAATCAGCACACAGATTGACAGAATAAAAAAAAACAATGCATAAATTGCAGACATAAGAATAGGTATAAAAGACAATAAAAGTAGTGCAATGTAAACGTGCAGACTTAAGAATGGCATAAAATAAGTACAAAAGTACAATGCCGCTCGAAGGCATGCGAACCCCCCCGGGAACAGTCAGCCCCCCCCCCAAAAAACACACATCAATCCCTACCTGCCACATCCCCATCCAAGACGCCCCCCCCCGCTAAAGCACGTCATGACCGAAGGAAAAACACAAAACAGCCCACGCCATGCACGGCGACAGGAATGCCACCCCTGCGGGCCGCCCCATCTCCCCCGGTGCCCCCCCCCCCACATGTATTGGTGTATCAGTGACCCAGGGCTTCTGGGGAGATACGCATTACAAGGTAGCTGGTCGATTTCTTGTAATGAAACACAAAGTTACCAAACGACGTTTCTAGTTAGATGTGCTGTGACAAGATATCAGAGGGAAACTATTAGAACTATATAGGATCTATTTTTATACCCTGCTCTTCTAAATGTGGATGTGAAGTCTTAGTGCTCTAATGGAATAGCCTAATAATTACATAAGAATGTAAGATCAACAATTGAATTTGTTTCAACAAATGATTCCACTTTGTGAATGAAAATGTTCAGCGGTTTTCAGTAAATATGTTCACATCTTCATCCCGTTCCACATTCTAGAGGCACGCCTGGAAATGATTCAATTGAAGGAGAAGGAACTGCTGGAGGAATTTGAAGAACTGGAAGAACATCTGGAGGGAAAAGATGAAGAACTGATGAAGATGAAGGAGTTGAAATATGTCAACACTGAAAACACTCAGCTTGGTGAGATTATATTTTCACTGTGATAATATGTATAATTTACTGTTTCATATATATATGTTTACTGTTTTAATATTTCACTGTGTTAATATTTATATTTAACTGTGTTAATATTTATATTCCTACTGTATTAATATCAACCTCTCAGATGTCACAAAAAGTGTTTCTGCTATGATTGATCCAAACAGAACAAAGAGAACAGACTCTTCTTCAGTTTATCATAACATACAACCACAAGTGTCCTCTTGCTTTTATACAACAGTTTTTATACAATATATGATTTCATATTGTGACGAAAATACTGAGATATTGAGTTTTGATTACAACTGCTAACTTGTGATGTTATTGCAAATAACACATCTCAGAAAACTATTGTTTGATTAGAATCAACTGTTAAAGGAACATTTGCCAAAATAATGGGAAATGTGCTTCTCCAGAGTCAGACAAGATGGTGGATACTAATTCCCTCTCTGTGCTTTCACTAGAAAGCTATCTGGCTGCAAGCTAGCCTAGCTTAGCACAAATGAATAGAAGCAATTATGGACCACTAGCTTATTTTAAAACGTAGCCAGATGTGTTTTTTTGCACACAGCTAGGCTAGCTGGTCAATATTCATTTCCATTCATTTGTGCTAAGCTAGGCTAGCCTGCAGCCGGATAGCTTTCTACTGAACGCACAGAGAGGACATTGGTATCAGGGGCGTCATTTTGGTATGGCAAGGTATGGCACTCGCCATACCTTGGCAAATAAAAATGTAAAAGAAATATATATATTATTACAATTTTTTATGTTGATTTAGAATTCAAATGTCAACATTATGAACGAAGCTTCGAACTATTCGGTACAGCATGTTTTGATATTGTCAATTATCTCACTTTTACTAGGTTACTTTTACTGTGACTAACTGAAATATGCCCAAAAAAAAGGAAATAGGGATGTTTTTTAATCAAAGGGCAGCAGAGACAAGTGATACAGGGACACAGGTAAGGTCTGGCTTAGTGATTATAATAGTGCAGTTCAGCATTCAGTAACCCATACTTTTTGTGAATGTGTTTTTGATACTACATTCTGTTGAACACACACCTCAGAAACGTACCTAAGGAAAATTGGCTCAATTGCAAGAAAAGTATGATATTACATTCTGCATAATTCGTATGCAAAATATTATAGTTCCCTGCTTTAGTCTGTTGACACATTTCTATACAAAAAATGCTTGTGTAGTCCTGTGTCATACTTAAATGTCATATAACTGAATTGTATAGAAACAACTCACCAAAAGTGACTATTGCACAACTGATTTGACAAAAAAAATTCACCCCCCCCCCCCCCCCCCCCCGTCCTCGCCATACCTTGCCTTTTACTGAAATGACGCCACTGATTGGTATCTATCTTCTTGTCTGACTCTGAAGACGGCAAGCGCATTCCCCATCATGGATGTAAATGCACTTCAATGACAGCTGGCTCTATAACCTCATAGCCATCACTAATGTGACATTCACAGTAACAACTGCATAGAGATCAAACCTCAAAGATGTGTTGCTGTCTAAATACTGTTGAAGCAAACTGTACCTTCTATGTTTCATTGAAGCACAAGATAGATGTGGCCAGCTGGAGACTGAAGTCGAGACTCTGAGGATTAGATTATCAGCCCAACAGACTGGTCAGTTTTTATTCATCTATTAAATATCTCTTTTTGTTTCTATGTCTTTAAATGATACAGTGATGGAAAGTGATGTTTGCATTTCAGAGTGGAGAAATGTCTGAAACCGGTTCCAAACTACATTTTATTATTAGGGCTGTCAGTTTATCGCGTTAATTAGATTAATTAATTACACAGCAAATTATCGTGTTATGAAAATGAACTCAAAATTAATTTAAAAAAAAAAGTATTATTATTTTTTTTTAATCTCATTCATTCCATAAGAACGTAGAATAAACATTTACAGACTTTTTTTTTAAATGGCCGTTTGCATGTTCTTGGTATCTGATTCTAGGGACATCTATGCTGCCCTGTCAAGGCAGACCGCAGTAACTTCCAAACAGTGAAACTGAGAAAAATGGCTTTAAAGTTTTTTGACTTGCCAACCAAAATGTGTTATAGGTAGATAGATGATAGTAACCAGATTTAACATGTATTAATGAAGTAATCTTTAGGCATACAAAAATATGACGTAATTATTTTAATTAACCCCAAAAAAGCAGATACTGCACTCTGCTGCACGATTTCCTTAAATAATTATACGGGTAATGTACAGGCAAAGTGCAGTAACTTCAAATACAATGTTGTTTTCCCTCCAGCTTTCATAACTTAACCTAGCCATTTTATTTGGATCATCATCATTCCAATATATTCAGGTGTTAAATTTCATTTTCTAAATGGCTAGGTTAAGTTATGAAAGCTGGAGGGAAAACAACATTGTATTTGAAGTTACTGCACTTTGCCTGTACATTACCTGTATAATTATTTAAGGAAATCGTGCAGCAGAGTGCAGTAGCTGCTTTTTTGGGGTTAATTAAAATAATTACGTCATATTTTTGTATGCCTAAAGATTACTTCATTAATACATGTTAAATCTGGGTACTATCATCTATCTACCTATAACACATTTTGGATGGCAAGTCAAAACACTTTAAAGCCATTTTTCACTGTTTGGAAGTTACTGCGGTCTGCCTGGGTTTTGAGTGTGATTTTGTAGTTACTGCAGTTTTTAAAACCCCATATCTCCAAATCTGAGCGACATTAACATCTGAAACTTGGTCACAAGATAAAACATTTATTGACAAGGTCAATTTCACTCATAACTCAATTTAGACTTTTTTCGAGTTACTGCGGTTAGCCTTGACAGGGCAGTATGGATCTCAGGGAATGTATTCCCAGTGTCAGAAATACTGTGTCTGTTACTAAGCTTGAGTAAATTGTAATGAACCAAATGAGAATATCAATTCAATCAATTCAATTTTTTATCTTTGACTGAATAACACCATGCTAAAATTTACCAGACCTGAAAAATCTAAGCAAATGAATAAATGGAAGATGATTAAACAGAAGGTTTTGTAGATACAGTACTGAATTCTGCCATCCGGACACATGCAATTTGAAATATGATTATAGAATATAGAATATCAGGCCTAAAATGGTTATGCTATTAAAATGCAATTAATTCGATAAATTAATTACAAATCCTGTAATTAATTAGATACTTTTTTGTAATCGGCTGACAGCACTATTTATTATTATATTATTTATTATTATTTATTATAATTGACTGTTTCATATATATATGTTTACTGTTTTAATATTTCACTGTGTTAATATTTATATTTCACTGATTTATATTCTTACTGTATTAATATCAACCTCTCAGATGTCACAAAAAGTGTTTCTGCTATGATTGATCCAAACAGAACAAAGAGAACAGCCTCTTCTTCAGTTTATCATAACATACTAATGTATCTTCTCAATGATTCTATGTTATAGCTATATGATCTTTCTCTAATGTATAGTGGAATAGCTTACTCTGCTCGTTGTGTTTCCCGTTAAAGTAACAGTTCATTCAAATGTGGTCCTTTGGAAATCACGTGGAGGCGGAGACAGTGCTGCGGGTGAAAACGGTTCTGACCGTTGTTTTATTGGAATATCCAACAGCTTAAATTATCTGGTTCACAGCATCAATTATTTTCTATCTCTAATCAGCTTTTCCCGGAGGGCTTCTTAGTGGCGTCTCTTATTCTCGAACTGGTGGGGTGGATTCTCCGTCTCTGCTTTTCCGTTCTCCCTGCGTGTCTCTCTGCGTCTCGGTGTCTCCGTGTCTCTGTGTCTCTGTCTTACCTCCATCATTCAACCTGTAGGTTTTATAGAGAAGAGAGAACCCCCCCCAGCCCTTGCGCCATCCAGTGCCGTCACCCCAGAGAGCCTGCTTTCCTATTGGCTAGAAGGTCTCCCCTCTCAGTGATTTGGGTCTTGCGAAACAGCGTTACAAGGTGACCTTACAGAGGGGATATGAACTAGTTTCCTTTTAGAATGATTTACCCAAGTGTCCCTGAATGCGACCCTCATACAGATGGAAATATAGTACCCATTCAACCTAACAGTGGGTATCACAGAATGGCCTGTTTGGTCTGCTTAGCTAAAGTAAACAGAACTCGGATGTTGGCCTTCAGCCCGTCACTTCTTGACTTAAAAGTTTAGTTATTTGGCGCACCATCCCTGTTCGTTGTGGAGGAAGATGTGTCATCTGTTTGCCATTTGATCTGTTCTTATTTTTATGGCACTCTGGGCTTTTTCCTATAGCTGCTAGGTGAAGGGTGAAGGGTTGCACTATTAGCTTTTGACTGAATTCTCCTGTGGCCTTTTCCAGAAACCGCTAGATGATTTTAATCCCTCCTGTAATGCTTATACGGGTCATTTTGATCAATTTAATTTACGACAATACAACCACAAGTGTCTTCTTGCTTTTATACAACCGTTTTTATACAATATATGATTTCATATTGTGACGAAAAGACTGAGATATTGAGTTTTGATTACAACTGCTAGGTTGTGATGTTATTGCAAATAACACATCTCAGAAAACTATTGTTTGATTAGAATCAACTGTTAAAGGAACATTTGCCAAAATGATGGGAATGTGGTTCTCTAGAGTCAGACAAGATGGTGGATACTAATTCCCTCTCTGTGCTTTCACTAGAAAGATATCTGGCTGCAAGCTAGCCTAGCTTAGCACAAATGAATAGAAGCAATTATGGACCACTAGCCTATTTCAAAACGTAGCCAGAGGTGTTTTTTTTGCACACAGCTAGGCTAGCTGGTCAATATCCATTTCCATTCATTTGTGCTAAGCTAGGCTAGCCTGCAGCCGGATAGCTTTCTACTGAACGCACAGAGAGGACATTGGTATCTATCTCCTTGTCTGACTCTGGAGAAGACGGCAAGCGCATTCCCCATCATGGATGTAAATGCACTTCAATGACAGCTGGCTCTATAACCTCATAGCCATCACTAATGTGACATTCACAGTAACAACTGCATAGAGATCAAACCTCAAAGATGTGTTGCTGTCTAAATACTGTTGAAGCAAACTGTACCTTACTTACTTACTTACTTACTTACTTACTTACTTACTTACTTACTTACTTACTTACTTACTTACTTACTTACTTACTTACTTACTTACTTACTTACTTACTTACTTACTTACTTACTTACTTACTTACTTACTTACTTACTTACTTACTTACTTACTTACTTACTTACTTACTTACT
>NC_140165.1:144027-229295 GCF_963971535.1 Notolepis coatsorum | reverse complement strand
TTAGACAACGCCTCCGTCTTCCTCTTCCTCTTCTTCTTCTGTGGAGCCATCAAGCCCGTGTTACAGGAACTTGTAGTAAAAGCAAGAGGAAGGAAGAGAAAAGAGACAAATAAACCACATAACACACGGACCATTTCTGATATTCAGGAAAGCCAAGGCCGTCTCCAACCCCCCCCCCCCCCCCGTATGGCTGGTTTCCATAGCAACCACCACCGCGTACCCCCCTCCCCGTATGGCTGGTCTCCATAGCAACGTCTGGAGCCCACAGCGGCCAATTGTCTGTCTATGCAACCTGTTAAGTGCTGGGCGTCCAGAGGGGGGCGCCACGGATCGCACTTCCCTGATACAGGACTAACCTCCCCCCCTCCTCCCCCCTATAGTGACAATGGTTCTGCTCAGTTTTAATGGAGGACTTAATCAAAAACGCTTGGGAAAGGGGAGGGGGGTTGGGTTGGAGCCTGGGTTATTAATGCGTGATGAAATGTTTTGTAGATATTGTCAACTGGCAAAACCACCCTAAAAAGACTACTGACTTGACAACCTTTCACCCCCCTCTCACCCCTCTCTCTCCCCCCCTCTCTCTCTCCTTTTATATTCTGTTAACAGGTTGAAATGTTGGCTTTCTCTTCTTTTACTGGATTCTCCTGGTTTCTCCTCTTCTTCCCCTCTTAAGCAGCACTAAGCCTAACTGGTCTTTTTGTATTGGTAGATAGTAATTTTAAGACTCTTTGGACAGTAAAAACTACACACACAAAAAATATTTGTAATGTGAAAATTTAGGTGATATTATTTTCTTTTCTTTCTTTTTTACTGCTTTTACGTTTTCTTTTTTTCCTTTCACTTTTTGAAGCGACAATGTTCGGTTTTTGTTTTAGTTTTTTCTTAGGTAAAGAAAAAAAGAGAATTTTAGTGGAGAAACATTTTTAACAGCCAAGTCACAAAGAAAATGGGTTGCACATAGAATTATGGAATAAAAAGTTTAATTTGTGATTTTGTTTCGTTATGTTTCTAATCTTGATGTAAATTTACACTATTTATAAATACATATTTATTGCTTGAAAATATTTGTTGATGGAATGCCGTTATTTTTTCCAGAGTACCTGCCATTAAATTTGAAGGAGTTTTGTCATTTTAACACAACTCCTCCTACATTTTCTATATATGAATAAAACTGCTTAGCAAGCATTGTACAGAAATGGACATTTAAATTGTTTTATTGTTTGAAGAATGTTTTATGATGCGTCAATAAACACAAAAGTTGTCAAATTAACTGTTTGGAGTTCTTTGGTTTCTGGTCTAGCTCGTTGTCAAATCATTTAAAGATGAGAAGAGAAGATAAAAGAAGACGGAGAGAAGGATACAGGCATATATACAACTGTAGATATATATATATAGATAGATAGTGCATGAGGAGAGCGTTTATGGGGGTGAACACTAGGAAAGCTGCAGGCCCAGACGGGATAACGGGACGAATACTTAAATCCTGTGCTAACCAGCTAGCCCCAGTGTTCACGTCTATATTCAACCTATCCCTGGCCGAGTCCGTGGTCCCTGCCTGCTTCAAGGTGTCCACTATAATCCCTGTGCCAAAAAACTCCTCCCCAGCAGGCCTAAATGACTACAGACCGGTGGCACTCACCTCTGAGGTCATGAAATGCTTTGAGAGACTGGTCAAGGATCACATTTGTGCCCCCCTCCCCAGTACCATGGACCCACTGCAGTTTGCATACAGGACAAACCGGTCCATTGACGACGCGGTCTCCCAGGTACTACACAACACCCTTTCTCACCTTGACAGTCAGAAGGGGGGCTATGTGAGATTGCTGTTCATTGACTATAGTTCAGCTTTCAACACCATAGTCCCCACCAGACTGGTTGACAAGTCTGTCTGTGTCTCTCTCCTGTCTCTCCGTCTGTCTGTCTGTCTCTGTCTCTCTCAAGAGCTGCCAAACTGACTGACTATGTTTCTTTTTTACCAATGGGCCACAGAGAGCTCTGCCATTGGCTGAGAGCATACAGCCAATCAGGGTAAAGATAATTTGTAACCAAGGTGGGATGAATGAATGGGTGGATGTGTTAATGAGTATGAGAGAGAGGGAGAGCATGTACTTGTGTTTGTGTGTGTGAGAGTGTGACCTATTTGGTTTATTACAGTCTATACTTACACACACACACAGGACGGATGGGTGGATGGAGGGAAGAGGGGAGGGGTTGGGGTCATAGCTCACACTGCTGGTTTCCTTTGTGCCCTCTCGCTCAGTCTGTCTCTGTCTGTCTCTCTCAGTCTGTCTCTGTCTCTCTTTCTCTGTCTCTCTCAGCCTGTCTGTCTCTCTTTCTCTGTCTCTCTCAGTCTGTCTCTCTCAGTCTGTCTCTGTCTCTCTTTCTCTGTCTCTCTCAGTCTGTCTCTCTGTCTGTCTCTCTCAGTCTGTCTCTCTGTCTGTCTCTCTCAGTCTGTCTCTGTCTCTCTTTCTCTGTCTCTCTCAGTCTGTCTGTCTGTCTCTGTCTCTCTTTCTCTGTCTCTCTCAGTCTGTCTGTCTGTCTCTCTCAGTCTGTCTCTGTCTCTCTTTCTCTGTCTCTCTCAGTCTGTCTCTCTGTCTGTCTCTCTCAGTCTGTCTCTGTCTCTCTTTCTCTGTCTCTCTCAGTCTGTCTCTCTCAGTCTGTCTCTGTCTCTCTTTCTCTGTCTCTCTCAGTCTGTCTCTCTGTCTGTCTCTCTGTCTGTCTCTCTCAGTCTGTCTCTCTCTGTCTCTCTTTCTCTGTCTCTGTCTCTCTTTCTCTGTCTCTGTCTCTCTTTCTCTGTCTCTCTTTCTCTGTCTCTGTCTCTCTCAGTCTGTCTCTGTCTCTCTGTCTGTCTCTCTCAGTCTGTCTCTCTGTCTGTCTCTCTCGGTCTGTCTCTCTCTGTCTCTCTTTCTCTGTCTCTGTCTCTCTTTCTCTGTCTCTCTCAGTCTGTCTCTGTCTCTCTTTCTCTGTCTCTCTTTCTCTGTCTCTCTCAGTCTGTCTCTGTCTCTCTTTCTCTGTCTCTCTTTCTCTGTCTCTCTCAGTCTGTCTCTGTCTCTCTGTCTGTCTGTCTCTCTGTCTGTCTCTGTCTCTCTGTCTGTCTCTCTCAGCCTGTCTCTGTCTCTCTGTCTGTCTGTCTGTCTCTGTCTCTCTGTCTGTCTCTCTCAGCCTGTCTCTGTCTCTCTGCTGTGTGTCTCTCTCAGTCTGTCTCTCTGTCTGTCTGTCTCTCTCAGTCTGTCTCTCTGTCTGTCTCTCTCAGTCTGTCTCTCTCTGTCTCTGTTGCCAGACGCAGGCATCGTAATGCTATATAAATACGTTTATTATTATTATCATTATTGACTGCACTCACGTTACAATTGTACCACTTATGCTCCAGAATAAACTTTTCATTTATAACGTCGGGTCTGTGAGGATTAGACGCTGGAAGCAGGCCAATGAAATGTTTATTCTGGAATATATGATGGTGTAAAAAGTACCCAGAAATTATACTCAAGTGAAAGTATGGCTACCGTCTCAAAATCGTAAAAGTCAGGGGCGGCTGATTGGCGCAGTGGGCAAGGCGCTCGCCTCTAATGCAGGAGATGCTGGGTTCAAGCCCAGCTCTCTGTGTTGCTACCGGCTGGCCGGTCGTTCATCCTAACACAATTGGCAGTATTAGAGGGTGGGAAAGCCGGTGGGTGGGTCCTGGTCGTTGTAAACAGCGACTCCTACAGTTCGGTGGGGGCGCCTGCTCAGCGAGGAAAGGATCTAGGAGAGGTAGTGTGATCCTTCCACACGTTACACCCTCTCAGTGAGAGTCCGCGCTGCCAGGTGAAAAGAAGCGGTTGATTGGCTACACATGTGTCGGAGGAAGCATGTGATAGCCTCCACTCTCCCAGACCGACTGTAGGGGGTAGGTGCGCAGCGACCAGGAAGCGTCCTATTTTTCTACAACGGAGTTCGGCGATTTGCGAATCTGATTGGCCACTGACGTTTCTGGACATGTGCGCCCAATAGCGTGACGAGCTGTGTCTTTGCCCATTTCCGCGTCGAACAGCCTGCAAAGCACCTGGCGTTCTATCGCCATGCTCTAAGACAAACTCTAACCTTAACCAACTTCGAAAGAGTGCCTAAGCTTAACCGTCGGAATCAGGGCAGGCGTTCTATCGCCATGCTCTAAGACAAACTCTAACCTTAACCAACTTCGAACGAGCGCCTAAGCCTAACCAGTGTAGAAACTTGCGGTCCCACGATTGGGGCGTACTCGTCACATGACCAGAAATGACACTGGCCAATCAGATTCGCAAATCGCCGAACTCCGTTGTAGAAAAATAACAGGCCACCAGCAAGGGGATTGGGAATTGGCATAACAACTAACATTGGGAGGGGAGAAAAACGTGGGAAAAAGGAGGGTGAAAAAGATCACAAAAAAATGTATAAAAAAAAAAGTAAAAGCAGAGTATCTGGCTAAAAACACATTTATTGCAAGGGGTCTCAAACTCATTCCATCGTGGGCCAAGTTTTCATTTTAACTACACATTGCACCAGGTGAGTTAGTTGAAGAGGTGAGCCAATTAGTGAAATCATCAGCTGGTGTTTAGGCAAGGCTGGAATGAAACCAAGCAGACACTCTGCCCACAATGGAATGTGTTCTGCGATAGACCATGCTGAAATTAGAGAACAGGACACTTTTTTTGGTCACTGGCCAAAGAGAACATTTCATGGAGCCATGGGTGCTCGTCTTGTCCGTCCACAACGACCGTTTCGTCCTCTTCATCACTCGTACTATCGTTTGTGGCCATCTTCTGTAGCTTCTCACTCTGACGGTCTATTCTTCTGATAGCAGGTGTTTAATCAAAGATCCCCGGTAAAAAGATTTGCACTACAACTCATACCTCATTGCACCTTACCTAAGTTCTACCTCATCCCATTTCTGCATTGTAATGTATATTGTATTGTAACTCAGTTACTTATTTTTTTTCCCTACTCTGTGTTGTGAACACTTTTGTTTACACTTGTTTACGTACTTTTGACTTTATATTTTATACTTATCTATTTTTTATTTTTATCTAGCACACTCTCAGGAGCAGAAACGGAAAAAAGCATTTCATATAAAAGTATTCTGTATTTTTGTATGACAACTAATAAAGACGCTTGAACTTGACACTTGAACTGAGAAGCTAAGCTCTGTAAAATGGTTAATGAGTAACTTCATTTGTCAGGTAGCATACGTACTTCATACCTTCAAGGAGTGTCGTGACGGAGAACGTTTCTTTTCAGAATCTCACATTTCAACTAGCAAATGTAGTTATTTCAGTGTGGTAGGACTTCATAGGAGTCGGTCAAGGCCCTGGGACTCAGTGGATTAACGTATTTCTCTTAAAGTGGTCTAAACTGATTGGGGTAAGAATTATTCGATTCAATTGACTCAACACTTATGAATGTGGAGAGTTGACAAGAGCTCTCAACTGACCCAAGTGCCTAAGTAAAGATAGAATAGACAATTTGATGGTATTCGTAATGTTTTAATAGAAGATATTAACAGTTTGATATTAGTAATGTTTTAATAGAATAGTTTAACCGTTGTATGATATTCTCTTCTTTCTACAGGAAACATGGCAGAGTCCAGAGTTCACAGTAAGTCACCACCATAGTACCATATAAAACCAGATATGGGATAATGACTGATGACTGTCGGCCTACATTAACAGTCCACACAATGCATATTAATTTAGAACAGTGGTCAGTTTATTTGAACACAAACACTTGAAGTACGGAGTGGATGGTCGCTACACACAATCCTTTCAACACACAGTTCTTTGCGCCAGATCATTTCTGAGACGTGTTGTTTCCGGCTCCAGGTCAATGAAGATCTTCCAAACAAACGTAAAAAAAACAAAAGCATACTGTAGGGGCCACTGAAGCATCATAGGGGCCACTGGAGCAGCATCATAGGGGCCACTGAAGCATCATAGGGGCCACTGGAGCAGCATAGGGGCCACTGAAGCATCATAGGGGCCACTGGAGCAGCATCATAGGGGCCACTGAGGCATCATAGGGGCCACTGGAGCAGCATCATAGGGGCCACTGGAGCAGCATCATAGGGGCCACTAAAGAAGCATAGGGGCCACTGGAGCAGCATAGGGGCCACTGGAGCAGCATAGCGGCCACTGAAGAAGCATAGGGGCCACTGGAGCATCATAGGGGCCACTGGAGCAGCATAGGGGCCACTGGAGCAGCATAGGGGCCACTGGAGCATCATACGGGCCACTGGAGCAGCATAGGGGCCACTGGAGCAGCATAGGGGCCACTGAAGAAGCATAGGGGCCACTGGAGCAGCATAGGGGCCACTGGAGCATCATACGGGCCACTGGAGCAGCATAGGGGCCACTGGAGCAGCATAGGGGCCACTGGAGCAGCATAGGGGCCACTGGAGCATCATAGGGGCCACTGAAGCATCATAGGGGCCACTGGAGCATCATAGGGGCCACTGACGCATCATAGGGGCCACTGAGGCATCATAGGGGCCACTGGAGCATCATAGGGGCCACTGAAGCATCATAGGGGCCACTGGAGCATCATAGGGGCCACTGGAGCAGCATAGGGGCCACTGGAGCATCATAGGGGCCACTGAAGCATCATAGGGGCCACTGGAGCATCATAGGGGCCACTGGAGCATCATAGGGGCCACTGACTCATCATAGGGGCCACTGAGGCATCATAGGGGCCACTGAAGCATCATAGGGGCCACTGAAGCATCATAGGGGCCACTGGAGCATCATAGGGGCCACTGAGGCATCATAGCCTCCTGACAGCTGTGAGTGAAAGTTCCTCTTCTGGCCTCAGATGTGCAGCTCCTCCTAGTATGTAGCATGTTACACATACTGACTCCATGTAAGCTGCAACAGTATGTAGCATGTTACACATACTGCACTCCATGTAAGCTGCAACAGTATGTAGCATGTTACACATACTGACTCCATGTAAGCTCCAACAGTATGTAGCATGTTACACATACTGACTCCATGTAAGCTCCAACAGTATGTAGCATGTTACACATACTGACTCCATGTAAGCTCCAACAGTATGTAGCATGTTACACATACTGCACTCCATGTAAGCTCCAACAGTATGTAGCATGTTACACACGTTATGTATGTAGTATGATGTACACACTTTATGTATCTAGTATGATGTACACACTTTATGCATGTAGTATGATGTACACACTGTGTGTATGTAGTATGATGTACACACTGTGTGTATGTAGTATGATGTACACACTTTATGTATGTAGTATGATGTACACACTTTATGTATGTAGTATGATGTACACACTTTATGTATGTAGTATGATGTACACACTGTGTGTATGTAGTATGATGTACACACTGTGTGTATGTAGTATGATGTACACACTTTATGTATGTAGTATGATGTACACACTTTATGTATGTAGTATGATGTACACACTTTATGTATGTAGTATGATGTACACACTGTGTGTATGTAGTATGATGTACACACTGTGTGTATGTAGTATGATGTACACACTTTATGTATGTAGTATGATGTACACACTTTATGTATGTAGTATGATGTACACACTTTATGTATGTAGTATGATGTACACACTGTGTGTATGTAGTATGATGTACACACTGTGTGTATGTAGTATGATGTACACACTGTGTGTATGTAGTATGATGTACACACTTTATGTATGTAGTATGATGTACACACTTTATGTATGTAGTATGATGTACACACTGTGTGTATGTAGTATGATGTACACACTGTGTGTATGTAGTATGATGTGTGTACACACTGTGTGTATGTAGTATGATGTGTGTACACACTGTGTGTATGTAGTATGATGTACACACTGTGTGTATGTAGTATGGTGTTTTCCTAAATGGTCACTGTGTCTAAAACTCCAGAAGAGAATGTGAAGTGGACAAATAATTAGTCAGTGGTGTTCTTCGGTATATCTGCTTGATTATGAATAATAGTAAACTGATTAGTTACTACGTGTCAATATGTTTTTCCTTCCATCCAACAGAACATTTTCAACTCATCACTGAACTCAGCCCAGCTTGTGAAGGTGATGATGTCATCCTCAAGTGCCACCTCTCTCCTGCGACCAGCGCTGTTGGCATGACAATCAGGTGGTTTAAAAGGTCACAGTGTATTTACCTGTATAAGGCTGGCCAGGTGATAGAGGGGGAGCACTACGAGGGCAGACTGAGTCTCACCAATCAGGAGCTGGAGAGAGGCGAGGTGTCTCTGACACTGAGAGGCTACAGAGGTTATGATGATGATGGAGGATATTACATCTGTCAGGTTGTCCATGGAGACCAGAAGGAGGAGGCTGCTCTGTGTTTACATGGTAAGTATTCTATAACTACAGTCCATGATTATCAACCTTGACACGAACAATGATATGATGCCATGTAAGACCCTTTACATATGAATTGCACTGCATTAATATACACAAGTAGGAGTTAATACTCTGAATTAAATTAGACACGATCACTACAAACGTTAGGTTATGACTATAACCAAGTTCTGTTAGTTAGGGGCGATGCTTGGCTTCGCCTTCTGCACTATCTCGCGTACGTGCACGCGTACTGAATAAACCACAAATGTACCTCTAATACCAGTATTAGTCTGACCACACCCCTCATCAGCTTACCTTCATAAGCAGGTGTGTGGTCACCTGCTCTCCTCCTTCCCAAGCTTTCACCACAAGGTGAGATCAAGGGCTGCAGCGGCCGTCCGAAGCCAAGCATCGCCCCTAACTAACAGAACTTGGTTATAGTCATAACCTAACGTTCTGTATCGTTAGTGGCTTAGCTTGGCTTCGCCTTCTGCACAAGGGAGGCCAAGCGGAGCCACTTGGCTGACAAATACACCCCGCTGACAGCCCCCCAAAACCATCAGAACAGGGAGGGCCGAGCCCCCCCGACCCCCCCTAATGGAGGGTAGCCCCCCTATTAGGGACGTCACGGGAGGGCGACGGACCCGACCGTGCGAAGAGGCACTCAAGCAACTCAACGCACAGGGTGAGCAGACCGTGGCTTGACCCACGACTACACACACGCACAACCCGCATGCCACCCGGGAACGAACGGAGGAACAACCTCGTTACTGCCCCCAGAATCACGGGGTCAAGGGCAAACCCAACCCCGTGGCAAGGCCGTAGCAGCGGAGCACGAAGGAAGACCCAGACCCACCAAAAGGACTGGACTCCCTGGAATGGGGGCCCGGAGAAGTCCATGATGCCAGCATCAAGACCCCACCAGGTGGGCACGTAGTGCCCCGCCCCCCACATCGCCAGCGTATTCGGACAAAAGGCCCCTCAGTTACTGCACCTGGTATTCCCAGGCGGAACCAACCAGGCCAGTAAGCCGAGCGGGCCCCGTCCCCCCAACAGTACACCGCCTGGCACACTGACCCTGCAGAATAGGCAGTCAGCATGGCCGTAAGCACACAAAAAAGGTTAACCAACGGAAGCAGGCAGCGCACCGGGGAAAAACCAGGCAACAGGCTGTTAACCCTAGCCTGGAGACTGCGGACGAGACAGGCGCCAGAGGGGACAGCTGAACACAGCCGCCCCGGCGGAAGGAGCGTAAGCTGGCGGTGTTGCATGACCAAGCCTCCATTTAACAACTCCCACCCAGAGGGGTCGAGGCAGAGAAGGCTGACACGATTGGCAGACGTCATGAACGTGCAGGGGCACCCTCAACCGGTGAACCCGGGAGTTGACACTGCTCCAACACACCAGGGAATCAACCACCTCGGTGTTACCCAATGCGGTGGTTGTTCCTATAACCCCTCAAGAAAAAACTCCAAAACACACCTGCGGGTATACACCGGCTATACCGCAGTACAAGTGTTTCAGTTTCCAAAAAGGGTTAACCCAGGCCTACGGGTCGCAAACATCACTTCGGACCGGGCCTGGCGGTACGGGAAGCACAGGGTCACCAGAGGAGGTCAAAAAACCACCCCCACAGGCCCCTCTTCGCCATGCGTGAGAGAGGAGCGAAAAACAATGGAGAACCAGCCCCTAAGCACACCGTACCTGGTATTCCCCGGCGGTCTCCCAACCAAGTACTAACCAGGACCAACCTGTGTAGCGGCCGAGATCCGACGAGATCGAGCGCGTACAGAATGGCATGGCTGTAAGCCATGACGACAGTGCTGAGTAAAAACATACCCAACCAGGGTCTCCATAGCGCTTAACCCTGTGACACCCAGACCGACCTGGCATTTTTCCCCCTGAAAAAAGCTCAAGTCCCTCAGGGTACCAGAACAGCAGATCTGCATCCCCGGCGGACAACGGGTTCAACTGATCTGGACCAGCGTGACCAGAACCAGTCCCGTGCCCTAACCACGCCGACATGCCCCAGGAAAAGGGCAGATATGCGTGTTGATCTTAACATGAAAAGAAGGCGCCACCCAGACGTCGGGACGAACCGCGCCTGGTGGCCCACCCCAAGGGCGTGAGACCCCACTACATATGTTCAGATCCATCCCGTCATCATCCCCCAGACATGAACGAGGATCCGTCGACAACCCACCCAGGTCATGGGATGTGGTCGCCGGAAGAGGAAAAACCCCCATCTCAGTTGCTTTATAAAAACGCTGTTTCAACCACAAGCAACTAAGGCGTGCCAGTCAATCGCCTGTTTACAGCGAGCTAGCACTATACGTGCGTCGGGACACACCCCCATCAATGAACAGGCTATTTAGACCTGCCATTGAATCCCCAAGGCGCCCAGGGGAACGACAAGAGGGGTGTGACACTCCCTAACTCCAACACTTCTGGAATAGAAAGAAGGAAGCATCAACAGTATGTATCCCAGTCTACACAGCCGGGGTAAAAAATGTTCACATTTTTACATCCCACCACCCTCCCATAGGAAAGAGACGGGGATCCCCAGAGAGACTTCCCACGCGAGCTGTACAGATTGAAAAGAATATATTGCACCTTGAGCCATGTAAAAAACTGGTTTTAGGGCCTCCGGGGAAGAGGCACCGAACCCATACACACTCAATAAACGAATTGAATCGAATATACATACAATAGAAAAGGACCCTTCTAGAGGGTCCACTCACTTTGACAATCTGAGGAGGAAGGCTCTGTACTCTGATGGAGGCTTCCTCACATGGATCACATGGAAGAAGGAGTCCGAACTCACAGAAGGCCTGAGTAGGCACTTGGTGAGGAGGAGCCCTGACCACCCCCCCTGAAAACAGATCCATCACATGGACCTGAACAGCACACGGAAGTCCTACCAACAGAGACGCGCACGGTGACGTACTCTATGGCGGGGGAATTCCTGCGGTGCACACGCCCAATATACCAGGCCGTGGGACCAGGAACTCCCTCCCCCCCCCCCCCCCCCCCCCCCCCGTAACGTGCCGAACCGCCACGTGACGGGAACCTTGAAGGACAGGGGGTGTACCCCTGACCGACAGAACAATGGGGAGAGGAAAGGTTACCAGTTCACCCCTTTACGACCCCACACCCATGATACGACGTAACGACAAAAAGAGAATATGACACAGTCATAGTCAGCTCTATGAAGCGTTTCACAGCTCCACACAGCGCACGAGCTAACCTGCTATCTGATTTTTACTAAGGAAAAACACAGAATAGAGAGGGCTCTAAGAACCCCGGTCCAACATACACATGTGCTTCTGTGGCCAGTACAACCCAGTTGTAGGTCACATGACACACACAACCCATCATCATCACAATGAGAGAATACATCATTCTTGATTAGTATCGACCACAGGCCTTGCTAAGCACACGACAGCAACCAAACCAATTTCCCTTTAGGAAATAAGTTTCTCCAGCAGATTTAGCACAACCTCAGCAATCAAGCTGAGAGTTACATCGTATCCCTACCACACAAAAGACACAATTAATGCACAACATGTCTGATAGGAGGTGATAAAGTCCCCAGGGAACC
This sequence comes from Notolepis coatsorum, assembly GCF_963971535.1. Taxonomy (NCBI): domain Eukaryota; kingdom Metazoa; phylum Chordata; class Actinopteri; order Aulopiformes; family Paralepididae; genus Notolepis; species Notolepis coatsorum. The sequence continues at coordinate 217,341 of NC_140165.1, read as the reverse complement.
GGGGGGGGAAAAACACAATCCTCCTATTTTACCCTCAATACGGCCAGTTAAAACAGGAAAACCTGTTAATGTGTGAACTCACTGTCCATTGTCATTACAGTCTGAGAAAGAACATTCTTTTACTCACTCGTCACCAAGCATAGCTTCATAGGTTAGTTGCCTTAGTAGTGAGTACACGGTACACATAAACACCATGATGTTTCTCACACAACAACCAGATCAATACATCACGACCTGCACGGAGAAGCTACTGCCAGTGACAAAAACAGCTCACACACAACCCGCAACGTATCTCAAATGCATTGCAACAACACACGTTTTGGGAAAAAACACCGTCATTCACAATACATTTAGCAAGGTAAAACCAGAAGACGTGTTATGAGGGTCTGGCCAACCCCGTACCTGCCCGGAACGCAGATCAGCGAAGTGCAGTCACAAGCGTCCCGTGTTGTTCGATCCGGGCAGCGTCGCCGCTCCACCAGTCGCTACAGTCCTCTTTGTTGACGCAATCCCCGTCTAGGCTCGGGCAGGGTTGACGAACATCCCCTGTCAAGGATGACGTCGTGGTCAAAAGTGTAAAACATGTTAAAAATCAAAGCACGTTCAACAGAATAGCATCAAGCTAACGGCTGCTCCAGCCGTTCGGGTGCTATCGCTTCCGCTCGCGAGACGCCGATCTACGACGCACGCGATCAGGAGCGAGCTCCCGGCGGCGCGCGAGAAGCCAAGCTACCCCGCGCCAGGCCACCGACCGGCTAACCGTAAGCTATGAACATGTAAACAATGACATAACACTCACCCAGACAGGCCGCCGTTCTGAACCCTCCTCACTTTTTAAGAGAAAAGGGAAAACAAGACGTCAACACCGCTTCACAACGGTGACAATAACACGTCCGGCGGAATCAGCACAGTACCAACTGGCCTGTATAGCTGACTTTGAACATGAATCTGCCGCTATCGCACATTACATGCACATATCCCCTCGTGAAGGAATACTCTCATTTGGATATGAAAGATGGGGTCTTAACACGGTGACAGAGAGAATCCACTCGTCCAGAACACACAGGGATCACCAGTGTCAATGGTCGCGGCCCACTAGTTAAAACTATAATGGTCGCCAGACCAAGGCCTTCTGTCGCCTAGACGGCTAAACAAAGGACCCTAGCCTGGGGCCGGTTTCCATAAACTTCGTCTAGTAGCCCCCATAGCACTAACAGACAAGTGGAGCCCGCCAGCAAACACTACTCACCCAACCTGGAACGCACCGCTCCTCACAACAGCGGCATGTCCGACAGTTCAGCTGCGGCCTGACAGGTTTCACCCCAACAAACACAGCAAGGAACTGCAGTTGAGAAGCATGCAGCGGCGTGCTCCCAATACGAAAACCGGTGGAGGGTTTGTAGAATGATCATCATCTTCTAGACACTCCAGTACGAAGACAATATCGCCGTATTTTCTCGAAAATAGTGAGAGAGAAAATAAAGATATGATGTCAACGTATCCTTGTTTCCCAAGCTGTTCCTAATCCAATTTCTTCCATCATGGTGTCAAGTGTGGGGATCTACCGAGGCACCTCTTCCTTGTGGTGAAAGCGAGAAGGAGGAGAGCAGGTGACCACACACCTGCTTATGAAGGTAAGCTGATGAGGGGTGTGGTCAGACTAATACTGGTATTAGAGGTACATTTGTGGTTTATTCAGTACGCGTGCACGTACGCGAGATAGTGCAGAAGGCGAAGCCAAGCTAAGCCACTAACGATACAGAACTTCAAGTTATTGGTCATATGTATGTTAACACAAGGTTCTTTATTGGTCATATGTATGTTAACACAAGGTTCTTTATTGGTCATATGTATGTTAACACAAGGTTCTTTAGTGGTCATATGTATGTTAACACAAGGTTCTTTAGTGGTCATATGTATGTTAACACAAGGTTCTTTATTGGTCATATGTATGTTAACACAAGGTTCTTTATTGGTCATATGTATGTTAACACAAGGTTCTTTATTGGTCATATGTATGTTAACACAAGGTCAATATGAAAATTACGATTTGTGTGTAAAAGTGATGAGTGTATACAATAATAAACTAGTTTCATCTCTCAGTCAAAAAAACCACTCACATTAATATTATTATGATACTAATATATTATATAATATATAATATAATATATTATGATAATAAATGTGTTTAGTCTCTGTAAAATAAACCACTCTCACATTGATATTGTAATAAACTAGTTTAATCTGTCAAATAACCCACTGAGACATTGATATTATATTATTCAACTAGTTTAATCTCTGTCAAATAAACCACTCTTACATTGCTATTATAATAAACTAGTTTAATATCTCTATCAAATAAACCACTCATGTTGATATTATAATAATCAATTAGTGTAATCTCTTTATCAAATAAACCACTCTCATGTTGATATTATAATAATCAATTAGTGTAATATCTCTATCAAATAAATCACTCTCATGTTGATATTATAATAATAAACAAGTTCAATATCTCTATCAAATAAACCACTCTAACATTGATATTATAATAATACACTAGTTTAATCAATGTCAAATAAAACACTCTCACATTGATATTATAATAAACTAGTTTAATATCTCTATCAAATAAACCACTCTAACATTGATATTATAATAATAAACTAGTTTAATCGCTGTCAAATAAACCACTCTCACATTGATATTATAATATATTGTCTATCAAGACTGTACTCAAGTTCAACACTATTTGACAAACAATGTTACTGACCCTTAGCTGCCAGCGTTGTACCCTTCCTGCTGACCTGTTGTTCACAACTTGTAAATCGCTTTGGATAAAAGCGTCTGCTAAATGTGAATGTAACAATAAACTAGTTTCATCTCTGTCAAATACACCACTCTCACATTGATATAATAAACTAGTTTCATCTCTGTCAAATACACCACTCTCACATTGATATAATAAACTAGTTTCATCTCTGTCAAATACACCACTCTCACATTGATATTATAAACTAGTTTAATCTCTGTCAAATACACCACTCTCACATTGATATAATAAACTAGTTTAATCTCTGTCAAATACACAACTCTCACATTGATATAATAAACTAGTTTCATCTCTGTCAAATACACCACTCTCACATTGATATAATAAACTAGTTTCATCTCTGTCAAATACACCACTCTCACATTGATATAATAAACTAGTTTAATCTCTGTCAAATACACAACTCTCACATTGATATAATAAACTAGTTTAATCTCTGTCAAATACACCACTCTCACATTGATATAATAAACTAGTTTAATCTCTGTCAAATACACCACTCTCACATTGATATAATAAACTAGTTTAATCTCTGTCAAATAAACTACTCTGACATTGATATTATAATAATAAACAATCATCTTTACCTCCAATATAGTTCAAATGTACTAATTTATTAAAATGTCAAAAGTTTTCTGAAGTGATCTTCTAGGTGTCTTTTGCTTTGAATATCTTGGCTGTTTCCACCTGGCATTAAGATCTGATCTGAGATCCAATCAGAAGCACAGCTCTAAGTAGCTGTTTCCACCTGGCATTAAGATCTGATCTGGGATCCGATCAGAAGCACAGCTCTAAGTAGCTGTTTCCACCTGGCATTAAGATCTGATCTGGGATCCAATCAGAAGCACAGCTCTAAGTAGCTGTTTCCACCTGGCATTAAGATCTGATCTGGGATCCGATCAGAAGCACAGCTCTAAGTAGCTGTTTCCACCTGGCATTAAGATCTGATCTGGGATCCAATCAGAAGCACAGCTCTAAGTAGCTGTTTCCACCTGGCATTAAGATCTGATCTGGGATCCAATCAGAAGCACAGCTCTAAGTAGCTGTTTCCACCTGGCATTAAGATCTGATCTGGGATCCAATCAGAAGCACAGCTCTAAGTAGCTGTTTCCACCTGGCATTAAGATCTGATCTGGGATCCAATCAGAAGCACAGCTCTAAGTAGCTGTTTCCACCTGGCATTAAGATCTGATCTGGGATCCAATCAGAAGCACAGCTCTAAGTAGCTGTTTCCACCTGGCATTAAGATCTGATCTGGGATCCAATCAGAAGCACAGCTCTAAGTAGCTGTTTCCACCTGGCATTAAGATCTGATCTGGGATCCAATCAGAAGCACAGCTCTAAGTAGCTGTTTCCACCTGGCATTAAGATCTGATCTGGGATCCAATCAGAAGCACAGCTCTAAGTAGCTGTTTCCACCTGGCATTAAGATCTGATCTGGGATCCAATCAGAAGCACAGCTCTAAGTAGCTGTTTCCACCTGGCATTAAGATCTGATCTGGGATCCAATCAGAAGCACAGCTCTAAGTAGCTGTTTCCACCTGGCATTAAGATCTGATCTGGGATCCAATCAGAAGCACAGCTCTAAGTAGCTGTTTCCACCTGGCATTAAGATCTGATCTGGGATCCAATCAGAAGCACAGCTCTAAGTAGCTGTTTCCACCTGGCATTAAGATCTGATCTGGGATCCAATCAGAAGCACAGCTCTAAGTAGCTGTTTCCACCTGGCATTACGATCTGATCTGGGATCCAATCAGAAGCACAGCTCTAAGTAGCTGTTTCCACCTGGCATTAAGATCTGATCTGGGATCCAATCAGAAGCACAGCTCTAAGTAGCTGTTTCCACCTGGCATTAAGATCTGATCTGGGATCCAATCAGAAGCACAGCTCTAAGTAGCTGTTTCCACCTGGCATTAAGATCTGATCTGGGATCCAATCAGAAGCACAGCTCTAAGTAGCTGTTTCCACCTGGCATTAAGATCTGATCTGGGATCCAATCAGAAGCACAGCTCTAAGTAGCTGTTTCCACCTGGCATTAAGATCTGATCTGGGATCCAATCAGAAGCACAGCTCTAAGTAGCTGTTTCCACCTGGCATTAAGATCTGATCTGGGATCCAATCAGAAGCACAGCTCTAAGTAGCTGTTTCCACCTGGCATTAAGATCTGATCTGGGATCCAATCAGAAGCACAGCTCTAAGTAGCTGTTTCCACCTGGCATTAAGATCTGATCTGGGATCCAATCAGAAGCACAGCTCTAAGTAGCTGTTTCCACCTGGCATTACGATCTGATCTGGGATCCAATCAGAAGCACAGCTCTAAGTAGCTGTTTCCACCTGGCATTAAGATCTGATCTGGGATCCAATCAGAAGCACAGCTCTAAGTAGCTGTTTCCACCTGGCATTAAGATCTGATCTGGGATCCAATCAGAAGCACAGCTCTAAGTAGCTGTTTCCACCTGGCATTAAGATCTGATCTGGGATCCAATCAGAAGCACAGCTCTAAGTAGCTGTTTCCACCTGGCATTAAGATCTGATCTGGGATCCAATCAGAAGCACAGCTCTAAGTAGCTGTTTCCACCTGGCATTAAGATCTGATCTGGGATCCAATCAGAAGCACAGCTCTAAGTAGCTGTTTCCACCTGGCATTAAGATCTGATCTGGGATCCAATCAGAAGCACAGCTCTAAGTAGCTGTTTCCACCTGGCATTAAGATCTGATCTGGGATCCAATCAGAAGCACAGCTCTAAGTAGCTGTTTCCACCTGGCATTAAGATCTGATCTGGGATCCAATCAGAAGCACAGCTCTAAGTAGCTGTTTCCACCTGGCATTAAGATCTGATCTGGGATCCAATCAGAAGCACAGCTCTAAGTAGCTGTTTCCACCTGGCATTAAGATCTGATCTGGGATCCAATCAGAAGCACAGCTCTAAGTAGCTGTTTCCACCTGGCATTAAGATCTGATCTGGGATCCAATCAGAAGCACAGCTCTAAGTAGCTGTTTCCACCTGGCATTAAGATCTGATCTGGGATCCAATCAGAAGCACAGCTCTAAGTAGCTGTTTCCACCTGGCATTAAGATCTGATCTGGGATCCAATCAGAAGCACAGCTCTAAGTAGCTGTTTCCACCTGGCATTACGATCTGATCTGGGATCCAATCAGAAGCACAGCTCTAAGTAGCTGTTTCCACCTGGCATTAAGATCTGATCTGGGATCCAATCAGAAGCACAGCTCTAAGTAGCTGTTTCCACCTGGCATTAAGATCTGATCTGGGATCCAATCAGAAGCACAGCTCTAAGTAGCTGTTTCCACCTGGCATTAAGATCTGATCTGGGATCCAATCAGAAGCACAGCTCTAAGTAGCTGTTTCCACCTGGCATTAAGATCTGATCTGGGATCCAATCAGAAGCACAGCTCTAAGTAGCTGTTTCCACCTGGCATTAAGATCTGATCTGGGATCCAATCAGAAGCACAGCTCTAAGTAGCTGTTTCCACCTGGCATTAAGATCTGATCTGGGATCCAATCAGAAGCACAGCTCTAAGTAGCTGTTTCCACCTGGCATTAAGATCTGATCTGGGATCCAATCAGAAGCACAGCTCTAAGTAGCTGTTTCCACCTGGCATTAAGATCTGATCTGGGATCCAATCAGAAGCACAGCTCTAAGTACAGGTGGGATAGCACCCAAGGCTCATTGAGGAGCATTGAGATCCGATGCTCAGACTACATTCTGAGGTGGTCTGGGCTACATATGGCTACATTCTGTTAGCAGTGTTTACACAAAGGTGTCCTGTGCCACATTGAAGGGCCGCTTATAGTTAACTGTGTCATGTCTTCTGGAGCCGTGACCTTTAACCTTGTTCTATATGATTCTATATATGAACACAGAGAAGATGAAAGCATCTGCTCTTCCTTTCTTACTCCTTCCTCTCGTCTCCAGCTGGTTCAGTTGTGCAAGCTGGCTTCATCCACGTTGTCAAAAGATCCTGTTGAAGGAATGAAAGTTCAAATGGATTCATCAGACAGTTTTTATCCTGTTATCTATTAATGTGAGCCCATTCAGAAGCCCCATGCCTTTTCATAAATCACAAGCATCACCAAAACTATTATTAGCCATTTAAACCTGTTCCACCCCACGGGGTCGGTACAGACCCAAAAAATGACATCTGGTCATAAATCCATATTTTTTTTTAATATTGCATATAAGTTGCGATTTTTTTGTCAAACGTTTTCAAGTATTAACATCACTAACATGTCACAAAAGCATGTAGAATGTATATTATCATCAATACGTTAGTTTAGCAATAGGTTAAAAGTGCCATTAGATAGTTTTAAGTTGTGTGTGTGTGTGTGTGTGTGTGTGTGTGTGTGTGTGTGTGTGTGTGTGTGTGTGTGTGTGTGTGTGTGGTTACAGGTTATATGTACTCAGGCTAGTGGTGATGATGGATCTTTCAAGGAGGCTGAGCAGTTTGTAAAATAGGTTCCTACGGCTCAGTCTGAGCTTTTATTGGCAATGGATCAGAAGATGCTATGTGACGTCAGCACAGTGTCACCTGTACTGTGCTGCTTCCTATGAGCTGTGTTAGAAAATACAGATATTACCATGTTGGCAGGTTCCTTTCATCTGTGGCTTCATTATCCATGTTCTCTAAATTATATTTGTTTTGTTTTTCCTTTTTACAGACTGGGGTAGTGGTGAGTATATTTACATGTTTTCCCTCTTAACCTCCAATAATAATTATGGTTCAAATGTTATTAAAGTATTAAAATGAAGTGATGTTCTAGGTGTACTTTGCTTTGTTATTCCATGAATATCTTATAGCGTTTGTACATTAGAGACTAGAAGCGACTAAAACTAAGACTATATTTAAGCAACACATTAATGTTATAACTGGGATGTGTTTCTTATTTCACAAAGTTCCTAAAGAGGGAGTACATCTATATGTGTTTTTCTTCTGAAACTCTGATATGGTTCAAGTGAGGAGAGGAGGAGATGTAGGTTACAGTGTAACAGTGTTGCTGAAGTGTTTAGTAGTACGAGTCCCTGTCTCTTCATATAGACCAGGGGTGGCCAACCCGCGGCTCGCGAGCCGCATGCGGCTCTTTGCCCGTCAATGTGCGGCTCTTCCATCCATAAAAAAAAATAAAAAAAAATATTTTTTTTAATTTTTTTTTTACTTTTTTTTTTTTAATTTTAATTTTTTTTATGTCACTCATTCCATAAGGACGTAGAATAAACATTTACAATTTTTTTTAAATGGTCCATTTGCATGTTCTTGGTATCTGAATCTAGGGACATATATGGATCAGTGTCAGAAATAGTGTGTCTGTTACTAGGCTTGAGTAAATTGTAATGAACCAAAGGAGAATATCAATTCCACAGTATTTAAAAAAAAATTATCTTTGACTGTAAATAACACCATGCTAAAATTGACCAGACCTGAAAAATCTAAGCAAATGAATAAAGGGAAGATGATTAAACAGAAGGTTTTGTAGATACAGTACTGAATTCTGCCATCTTTTTTATAATGTAAATTTCTCCACCATTTTTCATCATATTGCAACACTGTTTTTTGCAAGACGTTCACAGAAAGGTAGAGAAACTAACTGCGTTCTGTTTTATGGCAATAACGTTCAGGTTTGTGGGAGATAATCCCAAAAAATAAGAGAAATTAAAAAGTAAATCCAGAAGTCAGATGATTGACAGGGGCTGGTGTGAGCTGGGTAGGGTAGTTTTTCGAAATTTGAAAGCCCTGAGTCTCTTCCTTCAAAAGACTACACTCACTTTTGGCTGTGCCACTTCCTCCTGTCAATATGTGCCGGTTTCCGACTCAATGCCCTGAGATTTCTATAATCTTATATTTCACTAATAACAGTTAAAATAATTGGTAAACAAACATAATGCTGAAAATATACACTTTTACTGTATATCTCGGGCTTAAGAGGTTAACCCTGTGAGGCCCAAATTAAAAAGAAATTAGCAACTTCAGAGGCCAGAGGGTGGGACATATAAACACATTTACTATCAAATAGCATTGTGAGGCTGAACAACAGGACCAATTGACTATACATGTGCTTAAAGGGGAACTATCTTATAAATGGCTTTTTTCAATGTTTACCATTGTTTCTTAGCTATGTGGACTTATATTAATAGGATATATGTCTCTAATTCTCATATTGGCGAATTCTTCCAATTCTCCTCTCACAATATTCACCCTCACTGAACTGAGTCATCTGAAAATGTGCATATCTGTGATGTCAGAGATTTCTCAGCTGCATAATAATGTGGCAGTTGATGTGGCAGTTGGCACCAGGCCACACAGTGGTTGGAGCCCAGCCTCAAAACGGCTTAAGATCTTGAGGTAGAAAAATGCGTTTTTTAGTACTTGATTAGAAATACAAAACAATGCATTTTTTTTGAAAAAAACCTAGGTGTTCCATAGACTCACAGGAATTGTGTAAAAGTGCCCAAATAGTGAAAGAAATAGTAAAATAGTTCCCCTTTAACATTTTTTAAATAAACATTATTTTTTTAAATGGCTAAAAGTGATTTTGTAATTTTGCAACCGTGGGTCTCACAGGGTACTTTTAACCCTGTGAGGCCCAAATAAAAAAGACATTAGCAACTTCAGAGGCCAGAGGGTGAGACCTATAAACACATGAAGGGTGCCGTGACTGAAAAAAAAGGTTGAGAAACGCTGGTATATGGTGTGGCTCTTTGTGGTACCACAGTAATTTTTTTGTGGCTCTTAGTCTCTGACTGGTTGGCCACCCCTGATATAGACAGTTCATGTCCACAGGTGTGTTTGTGCGTATATGTGCTCAGGAAAGTATTGGTAATCAGTATATATTGACTTTTTTGTAATATGAACAAATTATAAACGTTCGATACAATGTGTAAATATATTACTTATGGCTATAATAGAAGGTACATCATATACCTTTTCCCGTGTGGTCGATTATTGCATTACTTACAAATTTTTGGAATTCAAGTTAGCAGGGAATCTGAGATACTAGGGTTTGAGGTTAGCTATTGGAGACACTTGGATCACCAGATTGAATCACATGTAAAACCTCTCCCAACCTGAATATCAGCATGTGGTTTCTGATCAGCCTCTGAGAATAGTGACAGTAAGATAGAACACAGGAGACAGCAGCTGAGATATACAGCAGTAATTCCTCCAACCTGTTGACTTTTAAAGGCAGGATCTGTAATGCAGTCAAACAGAGACCTCTAGGAACGTTTTAGTTTCACTGGGTCTGCTCCATTAGCACACTACCCCACACCTGTGGTACTGTAGGTCAGACAGGCAGAGTCTACACACCATTTCAAAGTTATCATTGAGTGAGTGAGTGAGTGAGTGAGTGAGTGAGTGAGTGAGTGAGTGAGTGAGTGAGTGAGTGAGTGAGTGAGTGAGTGAGTGAGTGAGTGAGTGAGTGAGTGAGTGAGTGAGTGAGTGAGTGAGTGAGTGAGTGAGTGAGTGTGTGTGTGTGTGTGTGGTTACAGGTTATATGTACTCATAGTGTGTAATAGTGTAATAGTGTAATAGTGTGTAATAGTGTAATAGTGTGTAATAGTGTAATAGTGTAATAGTGTGCTAGTGTGTAATAGTGTAATAGTGTGTAATAGTGTAATAGTGTAATAGTGTGCTAGTGTGTAATAGTGTAATAGTGTGTAATAGTGTAATAGTGTAATAGTGTGTAATAGTGTAATAGTGTAATAGTGTGTAATAGTGTAATAGTGTAATAGTGTGCTAGTGTGTAATAGTGTAATAGTGTGTAATAGTGTGTAATAGTGTGTAATAGTGTAATAGTGTGTAATAGTGTAATAGTGTGCTAGTGTGTAATAGTGTAATAGTGTGTAATAGTGTGTAATAGTGTAATAGTGTAATAATGTGCTAGTGTAATAGTGTGTAATAGTGTAATAGTGTGTAATAGTGTAATAGTGTGTAATAGTGTAATAGTGTGCTAGTGTAATAGTGTGTAATTTTGTGTAATAGTGTGTAATAGTGTAATAGTGTGTAATAGTGTAATAGTGTGTAATAGTGTAATAGTGTGCTAGTGTAATAGTGTGTAATAGTGTAATAGTGTAATAGTGTGTAATAGTGTGTAATAGTGTGTAATAGTGTGTAATAGTGTAATAGTGTAATAGTGTGTAATAGTGTAGTAGTGTAATAGTGTGTAATAGTGTAATTGTGTGCTAGTGTAATAGTGTAATAGTGTAATAGTGTGTAATAGTGTAATAGTGTGTAATAGTGTAATAGTGTAATAGTGTGTAATAGTGTAATTGTGTGCTAGTGTAATAGTGTGTAATAGTGTAATAGTGTAATAGTGTGTAATAGTGTAATAGTGTAATAGTGTGTAATAGTGTAATAGTGTGTAATAGTGTAATAGTGTGCTAGTGTGTAATAGTGTAATAGTGTAATAGTGTGTAATAGTGTGTAATAGTGTAATAGTGTGTAATAGTGTAATAGTGTGTAATAGTGTAATAGTGTGTAATAGTGTAATAGTGTAATAGTGTGTAATTTTGTGTAATAGTGTGTAATAGTGTGCTAGTGTAATAGTGTAATAGTGTGTAATTTTGTGTAATAGTGTAATAGGGTGTAATAGTGTAATAGTGTCTATTACACTATTACACACTATTACACTATTACACACTAGCACACTATTATACTATTACACTAGCACACTATTACACTATTACACACTATTACACTATTACACTAGCACACTATTACACTATTACATACTATTACACTATTACACTATTACACACTAGCACACTATTACACTATTACACTATTACACTATTACAGTATTACACTATTACACACTATTACACTATTACACTATTACACAACATGTGCACATTTTTGTTTTTCATTTTGGGATATGTTGGGGTACATTGGGGTATTTTGGGGTATACTTTGGGGTACTTTGGGGTATTTTGGGGTATACTTTGGGGTATTTTAGGGTATTTTGGGGTATTTTCTGGTATTTTCTGGTACTTTGGGGTATACTTTGGGGTATTTTAGGGTATTTTGGGGGTATTTTCTGGTATTTTGGGGTATACTTTGGGGTATATTAGGGTATTTTGGGGTATTTTCTGGTATTTTCTGGTACTTTGGGGTATTTTCTGGTATTTTCTGGTATTTTGGGGTATTTTGGGGTATTTTCTGGTATTTTCTGGTATTTTGGGGTATACTTTGGGGTATTTTATGGTATTTTGTGGTATTTTGGGGTATTTTCTGGTATTTTCTGGTACTTTGGGGTATACTTTGGGGAATATGGGGGTATTTTAGTGTATTTTGGGGTATTTTCTGGTACTTTGGGGTATACTTTGGGGTATCTTAGGGTATTTTGGGGTATTTTGGGGTATTTTCTGGTATTTTCTGGTACTTTGGGGTATACTTTGGGGTATTTCAGGGTATTTTGGGGTATTTTGGGGTATTTTCTGGTACTTTGGGGTGATTAGTAGGACCCCATCTATATGTGTTTTTCTTCTGAAACTCTGATATGGTTCAAGTGAGGAGAGGAGGAGATGTAGGTTACAGCGTAACAGTGTTGCTGAAGTGTTTAGTAGTACGAGTCCCTGTCTCTTCATATAGACAGTTCATGTCCACAGGTGTGTTTGTGCGTATATGTGCTCAGGAAAGTATTGGTATCACGGTATGTCCGTGTATTGAGGAGAAATGAGGTTCATCTGATGGTCGTTGCAGTGGAGGCAGAGAGGACCCAGGAAGTGGAGTTGGAGAGAGTTAGGGATTCCTTTTGGAGTCTTGCAGACAGACGTTAAGATGGGCATGAACATCATACACTTGGCTAGTATTACCCCTCTCTCTCTTATACTCTCATTAGTTATATCAGTGTGTGTTTGTGTGTATGTGCCTGTGTGTGTTTGTGTGTATTTTTGTATGTTTCTGTGTGTGTGTGTGTGTGTTTGTGTGCATGTGTCTGTTTCAGTGTCTGTTTCTGTGTGTTTGTGTGTGTCTGTTTCTATGTCTGTTTTATGTATTTGTGTGTGTGCGTGTTTTTGTTTGTGTGTGTGTCGGTTTTTGTGTCTCTGTTTTTGTGTGCGTGTCTGTCTGTTTCTGTGTGTGGTGTGTGTGTGTGTTTGTGTGTGGTGTGTGTGTGTGTTTGTGTGTTTACGTGTGCCTGTGTGTGTTTTTGTGTGTGTCTGTGTCTATGTCTGTTTTCGTGTGTGTGTGTGAATGTGTTTTTGTGTGTGTGTATTTGTGTGTGTGTGTATTTGTGTGTGTGTGTGTGTGTGTGTGTGTGTGTGTGTGTGTGTGTGTGTGTGTGTGTGTGTGTGTGTGTGTGTGTGTGTTTACAGGTTATATGTACTCAGGCTAGTGGTGATGATGGATCTTTCAAGGAGGCTGAGCAGTTTGTAAAATAGGTTTATTGGCAGTGGATCAGAAGATGCTATGTGACGTCAGCACAGTGTCACCTGTACTGTGCTGCTTCCTATGAGCTGTGTTAGAAAATACAGATATTACCATGTTGGCAGGTTCCTTTCATCTGTGGCTTCATTATCCATGTTCTCTAAATTATATTTGTTTTGTTTTTCCTTTTCACAGACATCGCTGGTGAGTATATTTACATGTTTTTCCTCTTAACCTCCAATAATAATTATGGTTCAACTGTTATTAAAGTATTAAAATGAAGTGATGTTCTAGGTGTATTTTGCTTTGTTATTCCATGAATATCTTATAGTGTTTGTACATTAGAGACTAGAAGCGACTAAAACTAAGACTATATTTGAGCAACACATTAATGTTATAACTGAGATGTGTTTCTTATTTCACAAAGTTCCTAAAGAGGGAGTACATTTATATGTGTTTTTCTTCTGAAACTCTGATATGGTTCAAGTGAGGAGAGGAGGAGATGTAGGTTACAGCGTAACAGTGTTGCTGAAGTGTTTAGTAGTACGAGTCCCTGTCTCTTCATATAGACAGTTCATGTCCACAGGTGTGTTTGTGCGTATATGTGCTCAGGAAAGTATTGGTATCACGGTATGTCCGTGTATTGAGGAGAAATGAGGTTCATCTGATGGTCGTTGCAGTGGAGGCAGAGAGGACCCAGGAAGTGGAGTTGGAGAGAGTTAGGGATTCCTTTTGGAGTCTTGCAGACAGACGTTAAACTGGGCATGAACATCATACACTTGGCTAGTATTACCCCTCTCTCTCTTATACTCTCATTAGTTATATCAGTGTGTGTTTGTGTGTGTGTATGTGCATGTGTGTGTTTGTGTGTATTTTTGTATGTGTGTGTGTGTGCGTATGTGTGTGTGTGTGTGTGTCTGTGTCTGTCTGTTTTCGTGTGTGTGTACGAGTGTGTGTGAATGAGTTTTTGTGTGTGTGTGTGTGTGTGTGTGTGTGTGTGTGTGTGTGTGTGTGTGTGTGTGTATCTGGATCTGATGGGGTCTTCTATGAGACGTTGAGAGCTACCAGGCCCACGTCAACACAGACACTCACACATATCTTCAATGCCTGCCTGATCATGAGAAGGTGTCTGACTCGGATTCTCGGATTCTCTCCCCCCATCAGAAAGCTTATATCAACAGACAGGGAATGAACAAACATGTGTTTTGCTTAAAAACTGGAATAGATGATTTTAAACATGAATCCTCCAGATTCTACACAGTGTTTTTGGACTTTAGAGACACGTTTGGTACACTCTCCCATGAGGTGATGCTAAAAGCATTAGAGGAAATACACCTGCCTCAGCCTTTTGTGAATATTATATCCAGTGTGTACCAAGGTACATTTTTAAAAATTTGTATTATTATCTTTTCCCCCCTTCTTTTTTCGTTTTTCTCCCATCCCAATGTTAGTCGTTATGCCAATTCCCAATCCCCTTCCTGGTCGTTGCGCACTCTACCCCCTACCGTCGGTCTGGGAGAGTGGAGACTATCACATGCTTCCTCCGACACATGTGTAGCCAGCCCACCGCTTCTTTTCACCTGGCAGCGCGGACTCTCACTGGGAGAGTGTAACGTGTGGAAGGTCACACTACCTCTCCCAGATCCTTCCCTTGCTGTCCAGGCGCCCCGACCGAACTGTAGGAGTCGCTGTTTTACAACGACCATGACCCACCCTCGCCGGGTTTCCCACCCTCTAACACTGCCAATTGTGTTAGTATGGACGGTCGGCCAAGCCAGAGGCACCACAGCCGGATTCGATCCCACTGGCTCTGTGGTGGTAGACAGACGCTTAGTCCGCTGCGCTACCCGGCCGCCTCCAAGGTTCATTTCTGCAAGTTATCTGTGGGCAGCAGCTCACAGAGCCGATTGCACTGAAGGTGGGAATAAAACCTGGCTGTCCCTGGAGTGCCGTGAACTTTCTCCCAGCACTCAACCAGTGGATGAAGTGGATTTACCAGTGCGCTCCTCTGCATGTCCGATCCCCAAATCCTGTTCAGGGATACGCGGACGACGTGCAGGTGTCATCACGACAGGAGGAGGTCATCATTAACATGCTGGCACGCACTGATGAGTTCCTCCAGTGGTCAGGGCTGGAGGTGAAGCAAGCCAAGTGCGCCGTACTCCATGAGCGCCGCAGTGGAGGCAACCGCTGGTATAAAGCCAAGAACGACAAGCCCCCCTCCTTTCTTGTAATGGGCCAACCCATCAAGGTGTATCCCCGTAATGAGACCTACCCATACCTTGGCCACAGGTTTAACATGGCTGGAGAGTGGGGGGAGCAGGTCGAGGAGCTCACTACAGAGTTTCTCCATCGTCTCCACCTGATTGACCTGTCCGTCCTCTCCGTCCTCGTGAAGTTTCAGGCACTGAGAGAGGTGGCTCTGGTCAAAATTCAACATCTCTTTGCCAATGTA
Source organism: Notolepis coatsorum (assembly GCF_963971535.1). NCBI lineage: Eukaryota > Metazoa > Chordata > Actinopteri > Aulopiformes > Paralepididae > Notolepis > Notolepis coatsorum. The sequence goes on along the minus strand of NC_140165.1, from coordinate 201,672 downwards.
CACACCCCTCTCAAGGCACTGAGAGAAATGACAAACCAAACTGTCCAGCTGGTCAGAAAGTGGGTGGGCCTCAACACACACTCCACACGGGGCATGATCTTTCTCCCATGTGGAGAGGGAGGGCTGGGAGTCCCCAATGTCCAGTGGACCTACATAGCCACCAGGCTAGCCCACCTGCTCCACATGCTTAACAATGATGATGTCACCGTCAGAGAAATGGCCAGGACCTCTCTCCTGCTGGATCTACGCAGAAGAAAGACCCCCTGGCCAGCGCAGACCAGAATAACTTCCTCTGCTGGATCTACACAGAAGGAAGACCCCCCCCTGGCCAGCGCAGACCAGAATAACTTCCTCTGCTGGATCTACACAGAAGGAAAACCCCCTGGCCAGCGCAGACCAGAATAACTTCCTCTGCTGGATCTACACAGAAGGAAGACCCCCCTGGCCAGCGCAGACCAGAATAACTTCCTCTGCTGGATCTACACAGAAGGAAGACCCCCCCCTGGCCAGCGCAGACCAGAATAACTTCCGCTGCTTCAGGAGGAAAGACTCTGGGAAGCTGGACTCTTAGACCAAGGGCTTGGGTGTATGTGTGTGTGTGTCTGTGTGTCTATGTGGTGTGTGTCTGTGTGTGTACGTATAGTGTGTGGTTTGTGTGTGCGTGTGTCTGTGTAGGTGTGGTGTGTGTGAGTGTGTTTTTTTTGTCTGTGTTTTTGTGTGTGTATGTGGTGTGTGTGTGTGTGCACGTGCGTGTGTGTGCATGCCTGTCTGTTTCTGTGTGTGTGTTTGTTTTTGTGTGTGTCTGTGTCTATGTCTGTTTTCGTGTGTGTGAGTGTGTTTTTTGTGTCTGTGTTTTTGTGTGTATGTGGTGTGTGTGCGTGTGCGTGCCTGTTTCTCTTAGTGTGTGTGTGTGTGTGTGTGTGTGTGTGTGTGTGTGTGTGTGTGTGTGTGTGTGTGTGTGTGTGTGTGTGTGTGTGTGTGTGGTTACAGGTTATATGTACTCAGGCTAGTGGTGATGATGGATCTTTCAAGGAGGCTGAGCAGTTTGTAAAATAGGTTCCTACGGCTCAGTCTGAGCTTTTATTGGCAATGGATCAGAAGATGCTATGTGACGTCAGCACAGTGTCACCTGTACTGTGCTGCTTCCTATGAGCTGTGTTAGAAAATACAGATATTACCATGTTGGCAGGTTCCTGTCATCTGTGGCTTCATTATCCATGTTCTCTAAATTATATTTGTTTTGTTTTTCCTTTTCACAGCCTGGCTTGGTGAGTATATTTACATGTTTTTTCTCTTAACCTCCAATAATAATTATGGTTCAAATGTTATTAAAGTATTAAAATGAAGTGATGTTCTAGGTGTATTTTGCTTTGTTATTCCATGAATATCTTATAGCGTTTGTACATTAGAGACTAGAAGCGACTAAAACTAAGACTATATTTGAGCAACACATTAATGTTATAACTGGGATGTGTTTCTTATTTCACAAAGTTCCTAAAGAGGGAGTACATCTATATGTGTTTTTCTTCTGAAACTCTGATATGGTTCAAGTGAGGAGAGGAGGAAATGTAGGTTACAGCGTAACAGTGTTGCTGAAGTGTTTAGTAGTACGAGTCCCTGTCTCTTCATATAGACAGTTCATGTCCACAGGGTGTGTTTGTGCGTATATGTGCTCAGGAAAGTATTGGTAATCAGTATATATTGACTTTTTTGTAATACGAACAAATTATAAACGTTCGATACAATGTGTAAATATATTACTTATGGCTATAATAGAAGGTACATCATATACCTTTTCCCGTGTGGTCGATTATTGCATTATTTACACATTTTTGGAATTCAAGTTAGCAGGGAATCTGAAATGCTAGGGTTTGAGGTTAGCTATTGGAGACACTTGGATCATCAGATTGAATCACATGTAAAACCTCTCCCAACCTGAATATCAGCATGTGGTTTCTGATCAGCCTCTGATAATAGTGACAGTAAGATAGAACACAGGAGACAGCAGCTGAGATATACAGCAGTAATTCCTCCAACCTGTTGACTTTTAAAGGCAGGATCTGTAATGCAGTCAAACAGAGACCTCTAGGAACGTTTTAGTTTCACTGGGTCTGCTCCATTAGCACACTACCCCACACCTGTGGTACTGTAGGTCAGACAGGCAGAGTCTACACACCATTTCAAAGTTATCATTGAGTGAGTGAGTGAGTGAGTGAGTGAGTGAGTGAGTGAGTGAGTGAGTGAGTGAGTGAGTGAGTGAGTGAGTGAGTGAGTGAGTGAGTGAGTGAGTGAGTGAGTGAGTGAGTGAGTGAGTGAGTGAGTGTGTGAGTGTGTGTGTGTGTGCGTGTGTGTGTGTGTGGTTACAGGTTATATGTACTCATAGTGTGTAATAGTGTAATTGTGTGCTAGTGTAATAGTGTAATAGTGTGTAATAGTGTAATAGTGTAATAGTGTGTAATAGTGTAATAGTGTAATAGTGTGTAATAGTGTAATAGTGTAATAGTGTGTAATAGTGTAATAGTGTAATAGTGTGCTAGTGTGTAATAGTGTAATAATAATAATAATAATAATAATAAATCAAATTTATATAGCGCCTTTCATAGAACCCAAGGTCGCTTTACAATCAGGACAAAAAATAGGGCAAGGAAAGTAGGGGGGAGGGGGAAGAGGGGATGAGGGAAAGTAGGGGATAATGGACCTAATTTAATCTAAAACTAACTGATGGGGAAAGCCTTGGTGAAGAGGTGTGTTTTTAGAGCGGATTTGAAGGTGTCCAGGGTTGGGGCGTTGCGGATTTCGGGGGGGAGAGAGTTCCAGAGGGTAATAGTGTAATAGTGTGTAATAGTGTAATAGTGTAATAGTGTGTAATAGTGTGCTAGTGTGTAATAGTGTAATAGTGTAATAGTGTAATAGTGTGTAATAGTGTGTAATAGTGTAATAGTGTGTAATAGTGTAATAGTGTGTAATAGTGTAATAGTGTAATAGTGTGTAATAGTGTAATAGTGTGCTAGTGTGTAATAGTGTAATAGTGTAATAGTGTGCTAGTGTGTAATAGTGTAATAGTGTGTAATAGTGTAATAGTGTGTAATAGTGTAATAGTGTAATAGTGTGTATTAGTGTAATAGTGTGCTAGTGTGTAATAGTGTAATAGTGTAATAGTGTAATAGTGTGTAATAGTGTGTAATAGTGTGTAATAGTGTAATAGTGTAATAGTGTGTAATAGTGTAATAGTGTGTAATAGTGTAATAGTGTGTAATAGTGTAATAGTGTGTAATTGTGTAATAGTGTGTAATTGTGTGTAATAGTGTAATAGTGTGTAATAGTGTAATAGTGTAATAGTGTGTAATAGTGTAATAGTGTATTCCACTATTACACACTATTACACTATTACACACTAGCACACTATTACACTATTACACTATTACACACTATTACACTATTACACTAGCACACTATTACACTATTACACACTATTACACTATTACACTAGCACACTATTACACTATTACATACTATTACACTATTACACTATTACACACTAGCACACTATTACACTATTACACTATTACACTATTACACACTATTACACTAGCACCCTATTACACTATTACACACTATTACACTATTACACACTATTACACTATTACACTATTACACACTATTACACTATTACACTATTACACACTATTACAGTATTACAGTATTACACTATTACACACTATTACACTATTACACACTATTACACTATTACACAAAATGTGCACATTTTTGTTTTTCATTTTGGGATATGTTGGGGTACTTTGGGGTATTTTGGGGTATACTTTGGGGTACTTTGGGGTATACTTTGGGGTACTTTGGGGTATTTTGGGGTATACTTTGGGGTATTTTGGGGTACTTTGGGGTATTTTCTGGTACTTTGCGGTATACTTTGGGGTATTTTAGGGTATTTTGGGGTATTTTCTGGTATTTTCTGGTACTTTGGGGTATACTTTGGGGTATCTTAGGGTATTTTGGGGTATTTTAGGGTATTTTCTGGTATTTTGGGGTATACTTTGGGGTATATTAGGGTATTTCGGGGTATTTTGGGGTATTTTCTGGTATTTTGGGGTATTTTCTGGTATTTTGGGGTATACTTTGGGGTATTTTAGGGTATTTTGGGGTATTTTGGGGTATTTTCTGGTATTTTCTGGTACTTTGGGGGGTATTTTGGGGTATTTTCTGGTATTTTGGCGTATACTTTGGGGTATTTTATGGTATTTTGGGGTATTTTCTGGTACTTTGGGGTATACTTTGGGGTATTTTGGGGTATTTTCTGGTATTTTCTGGTATTTTGGGGTATACTTTGGGGTATTTTAGTGTATTTTGGGGTATTTTCTGGTACTTTGGGGTATACTTTGGGGTATTTTAGGGTATTTTGGGGTATTTTGGGGTATTTTCTGGTATTTTCTGGTACTTTGGGGTATACTTTGGGGTATTTCAGGGTATTTTGGGGTATTTTCTGGTACTTTGGGGTGATTAGTAGGACCCCATCTATATGTGTTTTTCTTCTTAAACTCTGATATGGTTCAAGTGAGGAGAGGAGGAGATGTAGGTTACAGCGTAACAGTGTTGCTGAAGTGTTTAGTAGTACGAGTCCCTGTCTCTTCATATAGACAGTTCATGTCCACAGGTGTGTTTGTGCGTATATGTGCTCAGGAAAGTATTGGTATCACGGTATGTCCGTGTATTGAGGAGAAATGAGGTTCATCTGATGGTCGTTGCAGTGGAGGCAGAGAGGACCCAGGAAGTGGAGTTGGAGAGAGTTAGGGATTCCTTTTGGAGTCTTGCAGACAGACGTTAAGCTGGGCATGAAAATCATACACTTGGCTGATATTACCCCTCTCTCTCTTATACTCTCATTAGTTATATCAGTGTGTGTGTGTGTATGTGCATGTGCGTGTGTGTGTGCCTGTGTGTGTTTGTGTGTATTTTTGTATGTTTCTGTGTGTGTGTGTGTGTGTGTTTGTGTGTGTGTGTGTGTGTGTCTGTGTCTGTGTCTGTGTCAGTGTGTGTTTGTGTGTGTCTGTTTCTATGTCTGTTTTTATGTATTTGTGTGTGTGTGCGTGTTTTTGTTTGTGTGTGTGTCTGTTTTTTGTGTCTCTGTTTTTGTGTGTGTGTCTGTCTGTTTCTGTGTGTGGTGTGTGTGTGTGTTTGTGTGTGGTGTGTGTGTGTGTTTGTGTGTTTACGTGTGCCTGTGTGTGTTTGTGTGTTTACGTGTGCCTGTGTGTGTTTTTGTGTGTCTGTGTCTATGTCTGTTTTCGTGTGTGTGTGCGTGTGTGTGTGTGTGTGTGTGTGTGTCTGTGTGTGTGTGTGTATTTGTGTGTGTATTTGTGTGTCTGTGTGTGTGTGTATTTGTGTGTGTGTGCGTCTGTGTATTTGTGTGTGTGTGTGCGTTTGTGTGGGTGTGTGTGTGTGTGTGTGTGCGTGAGTGAGTTTGTGTGTGTGTGTTTTTGTGTGTCTGTGTCTATGTCTGTTTTCGTGTGTGTGTGTGTGTGTGTGTGTGTGTGTGTGTGTGTGTGTGTGTGTGTGTGTGTGTGTCTGTGTGTGTGTGTGTGTGTGTGTGTGTGTGTGTGTGTGTGTGTGTGTGTGTGTGTGGGTACAGGTTATATGTACTCAGGCTAGTGGTGATGATGGATCTTTCAAGGAGGCTGAGCAGTTTGTAAAATAGGTTCCTACGGCTCAGTCTGAGCTTTTATTGGCAATGGATCAGAAGATGCTATGTGACGTCAGCACAGTGTCACCTGTACTGTGCTGCTTCCTATGAGCTGTGTTAGAAAATACAGATATTACCATGTTGGCAGGTTCCTGTCATCTGTGGCTTCATTATCCATGTTCTCTAAATTATATTTGTTTTGTTTTTCCTTTTCACAGACTCCGATGGTGAGTATATTTACATGTTTTTCCTCTTAACCTCCAATATGGTTCAACTGTTATTAAAGTATTAGAATGAAGTGATGTTCTAGGTGTATTTTGCTTTGTTATTCCATGAATATCTTATAGTGTTTGTACATTAGAGACTAGAAGCGACTAAAACTAAAACTATATTTGAGCAACACATTAATGTTATAACTGGGATGTGTTTCTTATTTCACAAAGTTCCTAAAGAGGGAGTACATCTATATGTGTTTTTCTTCTGAAACTCTGATATGGTTCAAGTGAGGAGAGGAGGAGATGTAGGTTACAGCGTAACAGTGTTGCTGAAGTGTTTAGTAGTACGAGTCCCTGTCTCTTCATATAGACAGTTCATGTCCACAGGTGTGTTTGTGCGTATATGTGCTCAGGAAAGTATTGGTATCACGGTATGTCCGTGTATTGAGGAGAAATGAGGTTCATCTGATGGTCGTTGCAGTGGAGGCAGAGAGGACCCAGGAAGTGGAGTTGGAGAGAGTTAGGGATTCCTTTTGGAGTCTTGCAGACAGACGTTAAGCTGGGCATGAACATCATACACTTGGCTAGTATTACCCCTCTCTCTCTTATACTCTCATTAGTTATATCAGTGTGTGTGTGTGTGTGTGTGTGTGTGTGTATGTGCCTGTGTCTGTGTGTGTTTCTGTGTGCCTGTGTGTCTGTGTGTGTGTGTGTGTGTGTGTGTATGTGCCTGTGTGTGTTTGTGTTTCTGTGTGTCTGTGTGTGTTTGTGTGTATGTGTGTGTTTGTGTGTGTATGTGCATGCATGTGTGTGTGTGTGTGTGTCTGTGTCAGTGTCTGTTTGTGTGTGTCTGTTTCTAAGTCTGTTTTTATGTATTTGTGTGTGTGTGCATGTTTTTGTTTCTGTGTGTGTGTCTGTTTTTTGTGTCTCTGTTTTTGTGTGCGTGTCTGTCTGTTTCTGTGTGTGTGTGTTTGTGTGTGGTGTGTGTGTGTGTCTTTGTGTGTTTATGTGTGCCTGTGTGTGTTTTTGTGTGTCTATATCTGTTTTCGTGTGTGTGTACGTGTGTGTGTGAATGTGTGTGTGTATTTGTGTGTGTGTGTGTGTATGTGTGTGGTTTGTGTGTGCGTGTGTCTGTGTAGGTGTGGTGTGTGTGAGTGTGTTTTTTTTGTCTGTGTTTTTGTGTGTGCGTGTGTATGTGGTGTGTGTGTGTGTGTGTGTGTGTGTGTGCGCGTGTGTGCATGCCTGTCTGTTTCTGTGTTTGTTTTCGTGTGTGTCTGTGTCTATGTCTGTTTTCGTGTGTGTGTACGTGTGTGTGTGAATGTGTGTGTGTGTTTATTTGTGTCCGTATGTGTGTGGTTTGTGTGTGCGTGTGTCTGTGTAGGTGTGGTGTGTGTGAGTGTGTTTTTTTGTCTGTGTTTTTGTGTGTGCGTGTGTATGTGGTGTCCGTGTGAATGTGGTGTGTGTGTGTGTGTATGCCTGTCTGTTTCTGTGTGTGTGTGTGTGTATGTGGTGTGCGTGTGTATGTGGTGTGTGTGTCTGTGTCTATGTCTGTTTTCGTGTGTGTGTGTGTGTGTGTTTTTTGTGTCTGTGTTTTTGTGTGTGTATGTGGTGTGTGTGTGAGTGTGTGTGTGTGTGTGTGTGTGTGTGTGTGTGTGTGTGTGTGTGTGTGTGTGTGTGTGTGTGTGTGTGCATGTGCGTGTGCATGCCTGTGTCTGTTTCTCTGTGTGTGTACGTGTGTGTGTGTGTGTGAGTGTGTTTTTTGTGTCTTTGTTTGTGTGTGTGTGTGTGTGTGTGTGTGTGTGTGTGTGTGTGTGTGTGTGTGAGTGAGTGTGTGAATATGTGTGTGTGTGTGTGTGTGAGTGAGTCTGTGTATAATGTGTGTGTGTGTGTGTGTATATGTGTGTGTCAGTGAGTGTGTGTGTGTGTGTGTTTGTGTGAGAGAGTGTTTGTGTGTGTGTTTGTGTGTTTGCACGTGCCTGTGTGTGTGTGTGTTTGTGTGTATTTTTGTGTGTGTGTGTGTGTGTGTGAGTGTGAGTGAGTGAGTGAGTGAGTGAGTGAGTGAGTGAGTGAGTGAGTGAGTGAGTGAGTGAGTGAGTGAGTGAGTGAGTGAGTGAGTGAGTGAGTGAGTGAGTGAGTGAGTGAGTGAGCGAGCGAGCGAGCGAGCGAGCGAGCGTGCGTGCGTGCGTGCGTGCGTGCGTGCGTGCGTGCGTGCGTGCGTGCGTGCGTGCGTGCGTGCGTGCGTGCGTGTGTGTGTGTGTGTGTGTGTGTGGTTATTACAGGTTATATGTACTCAGGCTAGTGGTGATGATGGATCTTTCAAGGAGGCTGAGCAGTTTGTAAAATAGGTTCCTACGGCTCAGTCTGAGCTTTTATTGGCAATGGATCAGAAGATGCTATGTGACGTCAGCACAGTGTCACCTGTACTGTGCTGCTTCCTATGAGCTGTGTTAGAAAATACAGATATTACCATGTTGGCAGGTTCCTTTCATCTGTGGCTTCATTATCCATGTTCTCTAATTTATATTTGTTTTGTTTTTCCTTTTCACAGGCTCCTATCGTGAGTATATTTACATGTTTTTCCTCTTAACCTCCAATATGGTTCAACTGTTATTAAAATGAAGTGCTGTTCTAGGTGTATTTTGCTTTGTTATTCCATGAATATCTTATAGCGTTTGTACATTAGAGACTAGAAGCGACTAAAACTAAGACTATATTTGAGCAACACATTAATGTTATAACTGGGATGTGTTTCTTATTTCACAACGTTCCTAAAGAGGGACTACATCTATATGTGTTTTTCTTCTGAAACTCTGATATGGTTCAAGTGAGGAGAGGAGGAGATGTAGGCTACAGCGTAACAGTGTTGCTGAAGTGTTTAGTAGTACGAGTCCCTGTCTCTTCATATAGACAGTTCATGTCCACAGGTGTGTTTGTGCGTATATGTGCTCAGGAAAGTATTAGTAATCAGTATGTATATATTGACTTTTTTGTAATACGAACAAATTATAAACGTTCGATACAATGTGTAAATATATTACTTATGGCTATAATAGAAGGTACATCATATACCTTTTCCCGTGTGGTCGATTATTGCATTATTTACACATTTTTGGAATTCAAGTTAGCAGGGAATCTGAAATGCTAGGGTTTGAGGTTAGCTATTGGAGACACTTGGATCACCAGATTGAATCACATGTAAAACCTCTCCCAACCTGAATATCAGCATGTGGTTTCTGATCAGCCTCTGAGAATAGTGACAGTAAGATAGAACACAGGAGACAGCAGCTGAGATATACAGCAGTAATTCCTCCAACCTGTTGACTTTTAAAGGCAGGATCTGTAATGCAGTCAAACAGAGACCTCTAGGAACGTTTTAGTTTCACTGGGTCTGCTCCATTAGCACACTACCCCACACCTGTGGTACTGTAGGTCAGACAGGCAGAGTCTACACACCATTTCAAAGTTATCATTAATTATCTGTTAGATTTCAGCAGTGACAGTAACGTGTACGCGTGGTGGATCCTTCCTGCTGATCTTAATTTGATTTGATGTTTTGGTAAAGATTTGAATGTAATGATCAGATCCAGATGGTTTTCAGTCCTGATGACAAATCGAAATGTTACTATTCTCTGGAGGCAGTGGTCTTGGATATTAATATTGTCTCAAAACTGATATTTGTTCTCTATGTGAATGCTGTGGTTTGACTCCGTATACAATATGTTAATATGATGAAGTATTAAAACATAGAACTAACCTCTCTGTTTGTAAGATTGGGAGGCTAAACGGCACCTAGAGGAGGAGACGGAGGAGCAGAAGCAGAGCAGATCAGAATCAGCTCGTCAGCTTGGTAAGTGTGAGAGGATCTGGAGGACAAAGACACTGTTTTAATGAAGCCGACTGTTACAGAATAAATACTGTATGTTGGGTTTAAACAATAGTGTACATCATTATCATCATCAACCTTTATTTATACTCGAAAAAACAATTGAGGTCACCCTAATTTTCAATGTCGTCGAGATTTTATAGACATTTCAATGCACATATTTCTACAATATAATAAATATTAATAACTATCTATAAAATAAACATAGGCATAAAATCAGCACACAGATTGACAGAATAAAAAAAAACAATGCATAAATTGCAGACATAAGAATAGGTATAAAAGACAATAAAAGTAGTGCAATGTAAACGTGCAGACTTAATAATGGCATAAAATAAGTACAAAAGTACAATGCCGCTCGAAGGCATGCGAACCCCCCCGGGAACAGTCAGCCCCCCCCCCCCCCCCAAAACACACATCAATCCCTACCTGCCACATCCCCATCCAAGAGCCCCCCCCCCCCCCCCCCCCCCCCCCGCGCTAAAGCACGTCATGACCGAAGGAAAAACACAAAACAGCCCGCGCCATGCACAGCGACAGGAATGCCACCCCTGCGGGCCGCCCCATCTCCCCCGGTCCCGGTGCCCCCCCCCCCCCCCCCCCCAAAAAACACATATCAATCCCTACCTGCCACATCCCCATCCAAGACGCCCCCCCCCCCCCCCCCCCCGCGCTAAAGCACGTCATGACCAAAGGAAAAACACAAAACAGCCCACGCCATGCACGCCGACAGGAATGCCACCCCTGCGGGCCGCACCACCTCCCCCGGTCCCGGTGGCCTGTAGCTGTTCCGCAACTGTTCCTACTTCCGGGGGGTAGGCCTGATTGGCCCCGACAGGCGCGCGGCAACGAGGCTGCTGTGGTTCACAGGCGCTTTCCGCCTTCAACGCCACCCGCAGCGGAAGGAGTTCGCGGCGCCTTTCATAATAATCGCGCCGCAGTCGGCAGTCATGCAATCATTTATCATTTAACATGAAGTAGGAACAGCTACAGGCGTCCCGGTGCCACGCTGCCAGTGACTCGTCCAAGAGACCACATCTCTTTCTCTACATGTTGTTTATACTATGATATCTTTTAATTATATATATATATAGTTACATTAAATAATATATATATTAGTTCATGTAGGATACTAGAATATGGTTGCTGTGGCATGAATACCTTATTACTCCATATGCAGTGTCTGTCTGTCTGTCTGTCTGTCTGTCTGCTGTCTGTCTGTCTGTCTGTCTGTCTGTCTGTCTGTCTGTCTGTCTGTCTGTCTTTCTTTCTTTCTTTCTTTCTTTCTTCTTTCTTTCTTTCTTTCTTTCTTTCTTCTTTCTTTCTTTCTTTCTTTCTTTCTTTCTTTCTTTCTTTCTTTTCTTTCTTTCTTTCTTTCTTTCTTTCTTTCTTTCTTTCTTTCTTTCTTTCTTTCTTTCTTTCTTTCTTTCTTTCTTACCCCTCTTTATTTCACCCTCTTTCTGCCCCCCCCCCCCCTCTCTCTCTCCCTCTCTCTCTGTGTCAGTACTTGGAGCTCTTACAGAACTAACAGTAGCATTGGCAGGCCGCATTCATCACCATCAACTGAGAGAGAGAGAGCGAGAGAGAGAGAAAGAGAATGAATGAATGAATGAAAACTTTATTTAACAGATTGCAGAATGGGTACAATACAGTACGGCTCAATACACACAATTGTTAAGGGGATGCAGACCTGAGAAAGACGTTTGTCTTGTTTCCATCAGGGTCCCCCATTTTCAATTCATATAGACATTTATGACATACACAACATACATGACATTTATGGCATAGGGACATATAGGTATTTAGTACTGATACATTTGTGACTTAAACGGTATTCAAATATACAGTACTGTTACCCCTAGATCCTGACAGAGTATATACATATGATGGGGAGGGGACTGTACATTAGGAGGGGGTGGGTGGGTGGGAGAGAAATATACATACGGCGGGGAGGGAATATATACATGCGGTGGGGAGGAGACTGTCTATTAGGAGGTGGTGGGGGTTTTGGGCATTTACGGTGGCCAGTTTCGAATTGCAGCCTCCCGTAGGTGCTCTTTAAGAGTGGTTTTGAATGTGGGCAGGGATTCACATTCCTTTACAGCTTTGGGTAGGGCGTTCCACATTGATGTGGCATAATTGCAAAACGTGTTTAGTCCCTTGTTTGAGCCGAATCTGGGTTTAACATGATTTGTTGAGCTTCCTCTGGTGTAGTGGTTGTGGTATTCACTGACCTTTGGGAAGTATTTTGACATGTACATGGGTACCTTAGTCGTATAGTGTATCTTGTAGACCAGACCCATTGCAAGTTGCTGTACTCTGTCGTCTACTCTAAGCCATCCTAGGTTGTCAAAGTGGGCAGGGGTGAGGTGGGTTCTGGGGTTCAAGTCAAGTAGTAGTCTGACCAGTTTGTTTTGTGATGTTTGTAATTTTGTTTTAAGCGCCTTTGAGAGAGAGAGAGAGAGAGAGAGAGAGAGAGAGAGAGAGAGAGAGAGAGAGAGAGAGAGAGAGACCTTGGGTAACCATCATGAACTCACTTCCATGCCGTACAGACTGTTGACTCATAATTGCAGTGAAGCTACAAGTAAATAGTGTTTTTAGATTAGCTGAGGTGTTGTTAACATAACGTCCTCACAGGGACAGTAGTTTTCATCTGAGGTGTTATTAACATAACATCCTAGACTTATACGTTATAGACTCACACACACACACACACACACACACACACACACACCACCACACACACAAAATGACGGATTGGGCCCTAGCTAGCAATCAACTTTCTCAACGCCCCCTCTCCTAACCTTAACCCTTTCGCCGTCGGTTGTGTGATAGTAAAGGGCTAACCTTCTGTATTGTCACAGTGAAAGGCTTAACTGGCTGTCGTGTAGCAGTGAAAGGGTTAAACCACCGCTGGCAAAATAACAAAAACTGACCCCAGACCAGCGTCTATGGGGGTAACGTCGACCCCCTTCTTTCCCTCACACTTGGTGCAGTCTGCCCGTGATCATAGATAGAATAGAATGGAAATCCTTTAACCCTTTCACTGCTGCACTACCAAACGGTTAACCCTTTCACTGCGACAATACAGAGAAGGTTAACCCTTTTCACTGCCACACAACAGCAGGTTAACCCTTTCACTGCCACACTACAGAAGGTTAACCCTTTACTATCACACTACCGACGCCGGTAACCGTGTCACTACAGATCGCTCACAGATCGCTCACATTGAACAACAATAAACATTTAGGTAGTCAACAATAGGACTAAAATAAGAATAAGAATATAATCATATTAAAAATAAGAATAAAATACGGTTCCGGTATATATACATTCTGGTATGTATATACATTCTAAAATCTTAAATATACAACTATTCAGCCAAAGATATACAGTCAAATGTAGAGTAATAATAAGTGTGAAAATGTTAAGTGAAAAGTGTCCAGGAGGATCTTGCCAGGCTGTACCCTACCTGCCACATCCCCATCCATCCCCATCCGTCTTAGTGCTCTAATGGAATAGCCTAATAATTACATAAGAATGTAAGATCAACAATTGAATTTGTTTCAACAAATGATTCCACTTTGTGAATGAAAATGTTCAGCGGTTTTCAGTAAATATGTTCACATCTTCATCCCGTTCCACATTCTAGAGGCACGCCTGGAAATGATTCAAGTCAAGAAGAACAAACTACTGCTGGAGGAAAGAAACAGACAATTGGAAGAAAAAGACAAACATCTGGAGAGAAAAGATGAAGAACGGATGAAGATGAAGGAGATGAACACTGAAAACACTCAGCTTGGTGAGATTATATTTTGACTGTGTTACTATGTATAATTTACTGTTTCATATATATATATGTTTACTGTTTTAATATTTCACTGTGTTAATATTTATATTTAACTGTGTTAAGATTTATATTCCTACTGTCAACCTCTCAGATGTCACAAAAAGTGTTTCTGCTATGATTGATCCAAACAGAACAAAGATAACAGACTCTTCTTCAGTTTATCATCATAACATACAACCACAAGTGTCCTCTTGCTTTTATACAACAGTTTTTATACAATATATGATTTCATATTGTGACGAAAATACTGAGATATTGAGTTTTGATTACAACTGCTAGGTTGTGATGTTATTGCAAATAACACATCTCAGAAAACTATTGTTTGATTAGAATCAACTGTTAAAGGAACATTTGCCAAAATGATGGGAATGTGGTTCTCTAGAGTCAGACAAGATGGTGGATACTAATTCCCTCTCTGTGATTTCACTAGAAAGATATCTGGCTGCAAGCTAGCCTAGCTTAGCACAAATGAATAGAAGCAATTATGGACCACTAGCCTATTTCAAAACGTAGCCAGATGTGTTTTTTTGCACACAGCTAGGCTAGTTGGTCAATATCCATTTCCATTCATTTGTGCTAAGCTAGGCTAGCCTGCAGCCGGATAGCTTTCTACTGAACGCACAGAGAGGACATTGGTATCTATCTTCTTGTCTGACTCTGGAGAAGACGGCAAGCGCATTCCCCATCATGGATGTAAATGCACTTCAATGACAGCTGGCTCTATAACCTCATAGCCATCACTAATGTGACATTCACAGTAACAACTGCATAGAGATCAAACCTCAAAGATGTGTTGCTGTCTAAATACTGTTGAAGCAAACTGTACCTTACTTACTTACTTACTTACTTACTTACTTACTTTCTTTCTTTCTTTCTTTCTTTCTTTCTTTCTTTCTTTCTTTCTTTCTTTCTTTCTTTCTTTCTTTCTTTCTTTCTTTCTTTCTTTCTTTCTTTCTTTCTTTCTTTCTTTCTTTCTTTCTTTCTTTCTTTCTTTCTTTCTTTCTTTCTTTCTTTCTTTCTTTCTTAACCAGTTATACGACTTGTTTAACCAGGTCTTAGACTTTAACCAGTTAAGACTTTAACCAGTTATATGACTTGTTTAACCAGGTCTTAGACTTTAACCAGTTATACGACTTGTTTAACCAGGTCTTTACTTAGACTTTAACCAGTTGTAAGACTTTAACCAGGTCTTAGATGTTAACTTAAGGGAATCCTCACGTCTCCCCCTGCCTCTCTCCTCCCCTCACGTCTCCCCCTGCCTCTCTCCTCCCCTCACGTCTCCCCCTGCCTCTCTCCTCCCCTCACGTCTCCCCCTGCCTCTCTCCTCCCCTCACGTCTCCCCCTGCCTCTCTCCTCCCCTCACGTCTCCCCCTGCCTCTCTCCTCCCCTCACGTCTCCCCCTGCCTCTCTCCTCCCCTCACGTCTCCCCCTGCCTCTCTCCTCCCCTCACGTCTCCCCCTGCCTCTCTCCTCCCCATTAACACAAAACAGCCCGTGCCATGCACGGCGACAGGAATGCCACCCCTGCGGGCCGCCCCATCTCCCCCGGTCCCGGTGCCCCCCCCCCCACATGTATTGGTGTATCAGTGACCCAGGGCTTCTGGGGAGATACGCATTACAAGGTTGCTGGTCGATTTCTTGTAATGAAACACAAAGTTACCAAACGACGTTTCTAGTTAGATGTGCTGTGAGAAGATATCAGAGGGAAACTATTAGAACTATATAGGATCTATTTTTACCCTGCTCTTCTAAATGTGGATGTGAAGTCTTAGTGCTCTAATGGAATAGCCTAATAATTACATAAGAATGTAAGATCAACAATTGAATTTGTTTCAACAAATGATTCCACTTTGTGAATGAAAATGTTCAGCGGTTTTCAGTAAATATGTTCACATCTTCATCCCGTTCCACATTCTAGAGGCACGCCTGGAAATGATTCAATTGAAGGAGAAGGAACTGCTGCTGGAGGAAAGAAACAGACAATTGGAAGAACATCTGGAGGGAAAAGATGAAGAACTGATGAAGATGAAGGAGATGAACACTGAAAACACTCAGCTTGGTGAGATTATATTTTACTATGTATAATTTACTGTTTCATATATATATGTTTACTGTTTTAATATTTCACTGTGTTAATATTTATATTTAACTGTGTTAAGATTTATATTTCTACTGTATTAATATCAACCTCTCAGATGTCACAAAAAGTGTTTCTGCTATGATTGATCCAAACAGAACAAATAGAACAGACTCTTCTTCAGTTTATCATAACATACAACCACAAGTGTCCTCTTGCTTTTATACAACCGTTTTTATACAATATATGATTTCATATTGTGACGAAAATACTGAGATATTGAGTTTTGATTACAACTGCTAGGTTGTGATGTTATTGCAAATAACACATCTCAGAAAACTATTGTTTGATTAGAATCAACTGTTAAAGGAACATTTGCCAAAATGATGGGAAATGTGCTTCTCCAGAGTCAGACAAGATGGTGGATACTAATTCCCTCTCTGTGATTTCACTAGAAAGATATCTGGCTGCAAGCTAGCCTAGCTTAGCACAAATGAATAGAAGCAATTATGGACCACTAGCCTATTTTAAAACGTAGCCAGATGTGTTTTTTTTGCACACAGCTAGGCTAGCTGGTCAATATCCATTTCCATTCATTTGTGCTAAGCTAGGCTAGCCTGCAGCCGGATAGCTTTCTACTGAACGCACAGAGAGGACATTGGTATCTATCTCCTTGTCTGACTCTGGAGAAGACGGCAAGCGCATTCCCCATCATGGATGTAAATGCACTTCAATGACAGCTGGCTCTATAACCTCATAGCCATCACTAATGTGACATTCACAGTAACAACTGCATAGAGATCAAACCTCAAAGATGTGTTGCTGTCTAAATACTGTTGAAGCAAACTGTACCTTCTATGTTTCATTGAAGCACAAGATAGATGTGGCCAGCTGGAGACTGAAGTCGAGACTCTGAGGATTAGATTATCAGCCCAACAGCAGACTGGTCAGTTTTTATTCATCTATTAAATATCTCTTTTTGTTTCTATGTCTTTAAATGATACAGTGATGGAAAGTGATGTTTGCATTTCAGAGTGGAGAAATGTCTGAAACCGGTTCCAAACTACATTTTATTATTAGGGCTGTCAGTTTATCGCGTTAATTAGATTAATTAATTACACAGCAAATGATCGTGTTATAAAAATTAACTCAAAATTAATTAAAAAAAAAAAGTATTATTATTATTATTATTATTATTTTTTTAATCTCATTCATTCCATAAGAACGTAGAATAAACATTTACAGACTTTTTTTTTAAATGGTCCATTTGCATGTTCTTGGTATCTGATTCTAGGGACATCTATGGATCTCAGGGAATGTATTCCCAGTGTCAGAAATACTGTGTCTGTTACTAGGCTTGAGTCAATTGTAATGAACCAAATGAGAATATCAATTCAATTTTTTTATTTTTATTTTTTGTATCTTTGACTGAATAACACCATGCTAAAATTTACCAGACCTGAAAAATCTAAGCAAATGAATAAATGGAAGATGATTAAACAGAAGGTTTTGTAGATACAGTACTGAATTCTGCCATCCGGACACATGCAATTTGAAATATGATTATAGAATATAGAATATCAGGCCTAAAATGGTTATGCTATTAAAATGCAATTAATTCAATTAATTAATTACAAATCCTGTAATTAATTAGATACTTTTTTGTAATCGCCTGACAGCACTATTTATTATTATATTATTTATTATTATTTATTATAATTGACTGTTTCATATATATATGTTTACTGTTTTAATATTTCACTGTGTTAATATTTATATTTCACTGATTTATATTCTTACTGTATTAATATCAACCTCTCAGATGTTACAAAAAGTGTTTCTGCTATGATTGATCCAAACAGAACAAAGAAAACAGACTCTTCTTCAGTTTATCATAACATACAACCACAAGTGTCCTCTTGCTTTTATACAACCGTTTTTATACAATATATGATTTCATATTGTGACGAAAAGACTGAGATATTGAGTTTTGATTACAACTGCTAGGTTGTGATGTTATTGCAAATAACACATCTCAGAAAACTATTGTTTGATTAGAATCAACTGTTAAAGGAACATTTGCCAAAATGATGGGAATGTGGTTCTCTAGAGTCAGACATGATGGTGGATACTAATTCCCTCTCTGTGATTTCACTAGAAAGATATCTGGCTGCAAGCTAGCCTAGCTTAGCACAAATTAATAGAAGCAATTATGGACCACTAGCCTATTTCAAAACGTAGCCAGATGTGTTTTTTTGCACACAGCTAGGCTAGCTGGTCAATATCCATTTCCATTCATTTGTGCTAAGCTAGGCTAGCCTGCAGCCGGATAGCTTTCTACTGAACGCACAGAGAGGTCATTGGTATCTATCTTCTTGTCTGACTCTGGAGAAGACAGCAAGCGCATTCCCCATCATGGATGTAAATGCACTTCAATGACAGCTGCCTCTATAACCTCATAGCCATTACTAATGTGACATTCACAGTAACAACTGCATAGAGATCAAACCTCAAAGATGTGTTGCTGTCTAAATACTGTTGAAGCAAACTGTACCTTCTATGTTTCATTGAAGCACAAGATAGATGTGGCCAGCTGGAGACTGAAGTCGAGACTCTGAGGATTAGATTATCAGCCCAACAGACTGGTCAGTTTTTATTCATCTATTAAATATCTCTTTTTGTTTCTATGTCTTTAAATGATACAGTGATGGAAAGTGATGTTTGCATTTCAGAGTGGAGAAATGTCTGAAACCGGTTCCAAACTACATTTTATTATTAGGGCTGTCAGTTTATCGCGTTAATTAGATTAATTAATTACACAGCAAATTATCGTGTTATGAAAATTAACTCAAAATTAATTTAAAAAAAAAGTATTATTATTATTATTACTATTATTTTTTAATCTCATTCATACCATAAGAACGTAGAATAAACATTTACAGACTTTTTTTTTAAATGGGCCATTTGCATGTTCTTGGTATCTGATTCTAGGGACATCTATGGATCTCAGGGAATGTATTCCCAGTGTCAGAAATACTGTGTCTGTTACGAGGCTTGAGTAAATTGTAATGAACCAAATGAGAATATCAATTACATTTTTTAATTTAAATTTTTTATCTTTGACTGAATAACACCATGCTAAAATTGACCAGACCTGAAAAATCTAAGCAAATGGACCCAAGGCATCTCCCACTTTCCCCATCTTTCCCCAAATTTCTCTTCCTGTAACCTCAGCATGTGTGTTATCCTCTCCATATCCTGTATTTCTTCCACTATTCCTACCCATTGTGCTATTGTCGGTGGGTCTTCCTTGTACCACAGTCTCGTTATTGCTTTTCTGGCCGCTATCAACATTATCTTTATTAAATATTTGTCCCCCACTTGTATTCCCTCGTGTGTCAGGTCTCCTAAGTAAAGCACCAGTCCTGTTTGTGGTAACCCGTATCCTAATATTCTGATCATTGCTTCCCCTATCTCCTCCCAATACCCCTTCAGCTTCTGACATCCCCAGAATATGTGCGTGTGATTTGCCCCCTCCTTCCCACACATCCTCCAGCATGCTCTTTGTGTTGGTGCATATTTTCCCTTCAGCTCTGGGGTTATAAAGAATCTGATTATGTTTTTCCATCCAAATTCTTTCCATATCCTCGATCCTGTTGTTGAATGTTGCACCTCGCATATGTTCCCCCATTCCTTCCCTGTTATTCCTATCTCTAGTTCTCTCTCCCATTTCTCCCTTATATAATCGGTCGTGTGTCCCTTGCTGGTCATTATAGCCCGGTACAGTGCTGATATTACCCTTCCTTTCCCTCCTTCGTATGCCCTTACTATCATCCTAATTATTCCATTCTGTTCTTCTTCCTTGTCCCCTCTTATTTCTCTATTATAGTAATCTCTAATCTGTAGATATCTGAAGTGGTCCTTGTTTTCTAGTCCAAATTTCTCCTTTAATTTTTGTAGTGTTTGCATTTCCCCCTTCTCTATCATTTTGCATATCGCTGTTGCCCCCCCCCCCCCTCTCCCACCTTCTGAATCCATGGTCTAACCTCCCTGGTTTGAATCTCTTGTCATGTGCTACCCATCTCAGGACCCCTGACTGCTTCTCCAATTTGTGTGTTTTTACTACTCTGTTCCATTATGTTCAAGGTGCATTTGGTGATTGGATCTAATAGTCCCTCTTTCTCTTTAAATAGTTCCCTATCTCCCACCAGAGCTTGTACCTTGTATCCCTCCCCTTCTTTTTCAATGTCTTTCCATCTTGCCTCATATCTGTCGTTACACCAGCACGTCACTGCCCTCAGTTGCGCTGCATAGTAATAATCTTGTAGGCTGGGTACTGCCATCCCTCCCTCTTCCTTTGGTAGTTGTAGTGTTTTATATCTGACCCGTGGTCTTCTCCCCGCCCATATGAACCTCGATATCAGTCTGTCCCACTCCCTGAATTGATTCTGTGGTATTTGTATCGGTAGTGACTGGAATAGGTACAGTAACCTTGATAGTATGTTCATTTTAATGACCTCTATTCTTGAATTGAAGTCCAAGGGCATTACTGTCCATCTCTCTAAGTCTCTCTTGATGTTCTGATTTATCTGTGTATAGTTCGCCTCAAACAGTTTCTCCACCCCTCTCGTGATGTTCACCCCTAAGTATTTAATCTTGTCCATGTCCCATCTTATCCCGTACTGTTCTCTAATTTCCGTCGTTGGGGTATAGTTCCATGCTAAGGTCTGTGTCTTTGTCACGTTTAGTTTGTATCCTGAGTAGTGGCCATATTCCTTCAGTAGATCCATCAGTGCCGGGAAGCTCTTGTCTGGTTGCCTCATGTATACTATCACGTCGTCTGCAAATAGGCCTAGTTTATATTCCGTTCCCTTTATCCTTACTCCCTTAATGTCCTCGGTCTGTCTGATCAGTTGTGCCAGTGGTTCTATGAAAACGGCGAAGAGCATCGGTGAGAGACAACATCCCTGTCTGGTAGCCCTCTCTAATCTGATTCTATCCGTCAAGCTGCCATTCACCTTAACCCTCGCTGTCGGTTCTTGATATAGCGCCTTGATCATCTTCATCGCCCTCCCGTTCAGTCCGAACCTCATCAATGTTTTATATAAAAATGTCCAGCTCACACTGTCGAATGCTTTTTCTGCATCTAGGCTAATCAGTACCGCGCTACCCCCTTGTTTTTGTATCTCCTCTACTATGTGTAATGTCTTTCTCACGTTGTCCTGTGTCTGTCTCCCTTTAATAAATCCAGTTTGATCTATAATGTCTGGCATAAACGTCTCAAATCTCTTTGATATTATCGATGTATACATCTTGTAATCCACGTTAAGTATGGACACAGGTCTGAAACTACTACATAATTCCCTATCCTTCCCTTCCTTCGGTATCGTGGTGATTATGGCTTCCTTCCACGAGGGGGGGCATTTTACCCTCTTCCATCGTGTGTCTGAACGCCGCCCCTAACATGGGTGCTAATTCAGTTCTAAATGTCTTGTAGAATTCCGATGGGAATCCGTCGCTCCCCGGAGACTTGTTGTTTTTAGCTCTACTAATTGCCTCTTCCAGTTCTTGTTCCGTAATTATTTTATTTAATTCTTCATTCTGTTCTTTCCCTATCGATGGTAACTCTAGCTTCTCCAGATATGTTTCTATTTCCTCTTCTCCCGCTGCTTTTGGCTGTGTGTATAATTTCTCATAGTATTCTCTAAATGTCCTCTATTTCAGCTGGGTCCCTCAATATTTCATTAGTCTTTGTATCCCTTATTGTGTGTATCGTGTTCAACTTCTGTTGCGTCCTAATTCTCCTAGCCAACAGTCTGGTCGCTTTTGGTCCCCCTTCATAGTACGTTTGTTTCATGAACCTCGCTTTCTTTTCTATTTCCGTCAATAATTCCCTATTTATCCTGGCCTTTACTTCTTTGATTTCTCCGAGCGTTTCCTGTTCTTTTGATATCTGGTGTCTCCCCTCTAGCTTCTTCAGCTTCCCTATCAGATTGTGATATGTCTCCGTTCTGGCCTTCTTCAGCATTGCTGTTTTTTCCATCAATTTCCCCCTTATCACCACCTTCAGTGTGTCCCATAGAATGTTCGGGTCTACCGCCCCGTTGTCATTTTCTTCCTTATATCTGGCTATCTCCTCCTTGATCTGACTCACCACCCCCTTGTTATTTAATATTCCTACATTTAGTCTCCAAATCGTGTTCCTCCGTCTCCCTTCTAGATCTACTGTCAGATATATGGCACTGTGATCCGATATGTCCGCCACTCCTATTGTTACAAAGGATCAGATTAAACCGAATATATATATTTATTGATTGATATATATTGCATAGTATTTGTATATCGTTTTGATATCCCTTGTATATTCCTTGTACATATACACGGAATATCCCTTTAGCCTAGTACAGACCATAATATTTCATTCTCCTATTGGACAGCGGTCCACAGGCGCCAGGGCCATGCCTCCAGAGTCAGGTTCAAAGCCACCGTCAAGACATGTCTGTACATGCCCGGCCTTGCCCAAGAATACGAGACAGAAATGAGGTTGGCACTAGATTGTTCGCCGTGCATATAAATATGGCGCAGGTGAATACAGAAGCACTTAGGAACTAAAGTTGAAGCCTCACCCACGATACTCCGTGCGGTGAAGTATGGCCTGTTTGGCCCCAAAGAGAGCATTGAGACCGCGTGCGAATTAATAACTGAAGTGTCAGAGTTTGGCGCTATACCGTCGAGTGCGACATATTTCTATTAAGTCAGTAATAGTCTATTTGTGTATAGTGTATCGTGCGGCTAAAGTTCTACAGTGACCAGCATCACCAACGCTTCCTCGTACCAGCTAGAGTGCTTATCCAGGCTGGGCTGCTTTCATGGCGCTTTCACCCGAGGAGACCTAGACGAGGATCGTGTGGACATGTACACTGGATTAATCTACCCGACGACTGCATAGCCATTTACGGCTGGATTATATTAGTTTTGGTCCTGTGATTTATGGAGCGGAGAATCGCCGACGCCTACACGTGTGTGGGATTTACCCTGTGAGGAGCCACGTCGAGTCTGCGCCTCAGAGAGCCTGAGGCAGGCTAGCTTTCTTCACTGTGGAGCTACAGTCTACGGAGAACAGCTGTATTCGTCTGTGGATCAAGAGACTATTGCACCGTCTCCTGTACTTGGAGTCTCCTTAGTCATCGTTGACCAGACTCTCTACTACCGACAGATCCTCTACCCCTGCCGGCTTACAACCGGGGGGACCCTTCAGTATCTCCCGCTATATATTACCAGTGCACCATAGATATAATTCCCTAAGATTCAGGTCGTATAATTACCTCCTGCGTAACCAGAGAATGGACATTCATTATTGATTTGCCTACGCACATTCCTTTGCCTTACAAGTGCATTCAAAGTATAATAGAGAAGTATATTATGTACCTTTTGCTGCAATAAATACTTAATTATAACTTTGTGTGGAACCGATTTATTGTGGGAAGTGTTCATCATATTTATATATCATGTACTGTATGGCCAGTAATTAAAGTACATAAAGCGGTAGTGGTATAATGATACCATACTTATCAATACAGTCAGGGAATTGTACCCCTCAGTTACAATTGGTCCTTCGAGCCGGAGGGTAACTAGTGTAATATTAATATAGTGGTATTAATATTGACATGGCCTATGATGAACACTCCACAAAACGGTTCTCCTAAAGTAGATCGCCCGCAGCGTAGACGGCAGACACCTCAGTACTTAGAGGATTACGTTGCCAATATACTACCTAGCTTTCTACAGACGGTAAACGCGGAAAAAGTAGATAGTAAAATTATGTCCGACCCTATCAACCAGGCTACCCCGCCAATAGAGGCCCTAGTGGGTTCTAACGTAACTGACCAAGCTCACGGTGGAGACCAGGAGGGACCTGACATGACTTTACCCCCCGCCAAGACCGAAGAAGTAGTCCCCGGAGAGCTCCAGGATAAAGACAGCCCTCCAGGGATGGAACTCTACCCGCTACAAGAAGAGGAGAGCATCCCGGAGATGGATCTCCAGGACTCGCCACAGGAGAACAGATCTCCAACGAGTACTGCCAGGAGCGGATCACCTCAACCAGCGTCTTCCCCCAGCGAGGCGGACAAGATGCTGGCACAGGCATTCCTCGCCAGCCTAGCAGCCTCAACAGAGCGTGATCGACTCCAAGCACAGACGCTTAGTGAGCGCGAACATTCTTCCATGGAAAAAGAACGCCTTCAAGCGCAGCAACGGAGCGACGAAGATCGTATACGTCTAGAGATTAGACGCCTTCAGACGGAAGAGAATATGGGAAGGGACCGGGCCGAAGCCCAGCGCGCCGCCGCCGAAGCCCAGCGTGCCGCTGCCGGTGCCCAAAGAGAAGCAGAGCGCGACCTCGCTCTCACCAAGCGCGAAGCCGAGCGCGACCGATTACAAGCGCAGATAATGGAGCAGCTGATCACCAGGGCAACACCCCCTCCCTCCGCACGGGGTTCCAGGGCCTTGTCAAGACAGGGGTCAAGGGCACCCTCCCCTACCCGATCAAGCTACCCTGAGCCCGACCACCAGAGAGAGCCTATACCCCCCTCCGAACTCCTTCCCCGACCGGTCCAAGCGAGACCCAGCTACAAGGAAGAAACGGTCTACACCGCGGAGAGGCTAAATAGACGACTACAGGATCTAGAGGACCTGCCAGAGGAAGAAGAAGAGGGAGAGGAGGAGAGTCAAGCCCGACAGCAGCACAGTACTCCACAGGACCAGGAGGTCCAGTACAGCCCAGGCTCTACCCCCGCGGCTCTGCGCTACAGACCCCCGACTCAATTCACGGGTGAGCTTGACGCACGACCAGCCCCGAGGAACAGCACCTGGATACGCGGGCCATGGTACCCAGCAGGTACCAGCCCACCAAGAGGCGTAAGAGGAGACTCGCCTAGGAGGCCTCTCTTCCAACGCTCACCGATGTGCCAGCCATCCATGGCATCATACATTGGCACACCGACGTTTCCGGACTTCACCCACGAGAACAGAGCACAGTACACGGAGCTACGACTGTGCTTAGAGACAATGATGTCCGATGTAGCTGATGAACCGTACAAATATGCTATCCTATTGAAGCACCTCAAGGTGCCCCGAGCGCACAATATAGCGCTGGCCTATGCCACCTCTACTACCCCATACACAGCGGCTCTAGCAGCACTCGACCAAAGATATGGACGCATATGGGACTACGTAATACAAGAGATAAGGCATATTGACCGCCTACCCCCAGCCACAGACAATCGCTCACTAGATGACCTGTCTATCAAGGTACAATCCCTGGTAGGGATGCTGGGGGCGCAAAGAGAAAAGGGTATGCACGAACTGTACGCGAACTCTAATGTCGAGAGGATTTTAGAGAAGCTTCCGCCCGCCCGACAAGAGCGCTTCAGGCGGCAAAGAGACCACCGTGATCCTAACGGTCCCGAGCCATCCCTCCTAGACCTAGCCGACTTCCTGGCGAGAGAAGTCAACAGCCTACGGTTGGATACGTTCATGCGGAGCACCCCAAGCTCCAGAGAGGGACCTAGGAGAGCAAACGATGGCCGAAGATTGGTGACCGTCATGCACCAATCAGAATCAGTACCGAGCAGCAAGAACCACAGTACCCCCTCAATGAAAGAGAAGTGGAAGATGGTGTGCCCGTACTGCGAAAAGGAACACTGGTTGTCACAATGTGACACGTTCAAGAAGATGACCGCCGACGAGGTGAGTCAATGGATAAAGTCCAACCGACGCTGTTACCGATGTGCGCGCAGTCACATGGCAGCCGATTGCCGCTTAAAGAAGAGGTGTAGTCGGTGTGACGGAGCCCACCTAGATGTCCTACACGACAGTAACAGAAGAAAGCCTGCACCCTCAAGCAGCACAAAGGCAAGTGTTATGTACATTGACCCCGCCAGCAGCGGGGGCGCCCGGGTGCTCTTAAAGGTGGTCCGCGTAACACTGAGTTACCAAGACAAGGTCATGGACACTTACGCCGTCCTTGACGACGGGTCAGAGAAGACCCTTCTCCTCGCGTCCGCTGCGGCCCAGCTGGGGCTGCGGGGGAGCGAAAACCAGATGACGATTCGGACAATAAGAAGAGATCTAAAGACGATAAAGGGCGAGAATGTCTCCTTCACTATCGCAGCAAGCGGGCAGCCAGAGAGACGGTATAGGATTACTAACGCTTTCACCAGCCAAGAAATAGGCCTGTCCATCTCACTTTTTTTACATTTCAACATCACTTTGCCCCTCTTTATCGCATTATTCATTCCATTAACGTTTAACGACATCATTTTTATACCTTTAACCATTGTCATCTTTCTTCTTCTTTCGTCTGTCAGTCCCCCCCATGTCACACTCATTCCCCCCTCCGGTTGGAGCCTCCGCTCTCTTCACCGAATACATATAATGATTAACATAAATAAAAAACATAAACTTTACATAAAGTGCTCCCAAGGCGTTCGGGGGGTCCCTGTGTCCCCCCCTGTCCCCTGCTGGTGGGTGAGGGGTAATTGCTCTCCTAGCGAGAGGCCCCCTCCTGACGGCTTGGGGGTTTGAAACCCTTACCCCCAATCGCTCGTCATATTTGTCCAGCTTTCTTACTGTTTTTTTTTTTTGCTGTCGAGCTCCTGGTCAAAAGCGCTCTGTCCTTCCTTCTGACCAAAGACCCTCTTTTCCTGGTCCCTCTCAATGTGACTCATATGTTTCAATGTCCCTCCTTCCTCCCATACCCGTGTGCGGTGTCTCCTGTGTACCCCTTTTTACTTTCTTTTCCTCCACTCTATTTTCTATGTGATGTCCATTTATCCCCTTAATCCCTCCCAACTGTGTTACTCACAGCGTGTGTCTATTTATTTGTTTCAGTATGTTCTGTGTCTCGCCTATCAAACCTAGTTATATTTCCATTTATTTCCTCCATCAGCTTGTGTATTATGTGTCCATGTATACGTTATGTTCATTTCTATATCCTGCCTCTACCTGGGAATGTGTGTTTATGCATATGTTATTTCAGTTTCTATATTTTGTCTCTATTTGAATAGTTTTTTCAATCTCTTGTGCGTGTACTCATCCGTTCGCCTCCTCCCGCCTCCTCTCCCCTCCTTCTCCGTCTCTGGCCTCCTCATCCGTCTCCGTCCTCGTTCTGTCACGTTTCACCTCGGCCTTCTCCTCTCTCCTCCCTCCTCTCCCTGGTTTCGGTCTCCTACTCTGGTCCATCTGCGTGCCCCCTCCAATCTCTGCTGCAGGCTCCGCGTCTGGTCCTCCTGTCTCCTTCCTTCTCCGTCCTCCGTCATCTGCATCCCCCGTCGTCTCATCTCCTGCGCCGCTTCTCGTGCCGTCGCATACGTCACCGTCCCTTCCTCCCAGTGAATCCTTAGCGAGGTCATGGGTGACTGGAATCTCATTCCGTTTTCTTTCAGAGTTTTCTTCAGTCCCGCGTAGGACCTGCGTGTTATTGCTACCGCTGTCGAGTAATCGTGATCAAACGATAGTCTTTTCCCATCGATTTCAATCTTCTTGGTCCACGCGGTTCTGAGTATCAATTCCTTAATCTCAAATCTCAGAAAGTTAATAATCACCGCTCTCGGAGGTCTGTCCGGTTTCGGTCTCGGAGCCAACGCCCTGTGGGCCCTCTGAATCTCCATTTTTTCCAGTCCCGTCTCCTTCAATTGCTCCTTGATAAGCTTTTCTACATAATGGGTCACCGATTCCCCTTCGATTCCTTCTTTCAATCCCCATATTCTGATGTTATTTCTCCGTGACCTCCCCTCCATGTCCGACATCTTTGTCTCCATCTGTTCTTGTTTCTGAATCGCACATGTTAATACCTCATGTATCTCCGTGTTCCATTCCTCCGCTTGTGCCGTCCTAGTCTGTAACTCGGTCACGTTTCTGTCCTGTTCCGCCATCTTCTCCTCCACCCTTTTGAGTTCTGTATTCATTTCACCTCTGAAGTCCTCCTGTTCCTTCCTCAATTCCTCCCGTAGCTTCCCAATATCATTCCTTATCGTGTCCGTGTTCAGTTTTATCGCCGCTGTTATGTTCTCCAATATCCCGGCCTGCATGACCACGGCCCATCCTGGCATTCCCGTGTCTGCCTCAGCGGGACCTCCCCCTTCTTCCGCCTGTCTTTTCTCGGCTTCGCTTCGGGGACTCTGTTTCTTCAAATTCTCTTCTTCTCGTGTGTTCTCCATTTCTCTTTCCTTCACAATCGTTGTCTCTTCCTTACTTCTCGTGTGCATTTTCATTTTTAATAACTTTTCGGGTCCTTTTTTATCCGTTTTTTCGCTCATTTGACCAGGAGCTCTATCGCACGTGTGTTACCCGTCTGCTCTCATACCGGAAGTCCCCCAAATGCCTTCTTGAAATGAATAAAACACAGGACCGCTGACAGGTTGTTCTTCTTCACCTCCTCGATAATCCTCCTTAAGACTAAGATCTGGGCTACGGTGGACCTTCCCTGCCTAAAGCCATTTTGGTTGACCCTCAGGTGAGGGTCAATGGTGTCCCAAAGTCGGTTGAGTATCATACGTTTGTACATTTTCGATATGACACAGGTCAGGCTAATGCCACTATAATTGTCTGGCTTAGACAGATCTCCAGACTTGGGCACCGGGATGATGTTGGAGAGGGACCATATATCGGGCTTGATGTTTTCTGTCAGAGCCTGGTTGCAGATCTTCAGTATGATGCCGTCAAGATCGCAGTTACTAGGGACCTCTGGGGGGAGGCCGTCCGGCCCAGCGCTTTCTCCCTGCTTCAAAGTGGACTTCACTGCAGCAAACTTCATAGCTGTGAAGGGGCCATCGTCAATTTCGAGATTTGTGGCGGTTGCAGGTATCTCCTCCTCGGCTCCTTCCACTGTCGGTGGGTGCCGAGCAGATCCCGGAAGTGGGTGAACCAGGAGGTCACCCTCTCCTCTGGGCTGCAGCCTGCTAGTTGTCCCTCCCTCGACCTCTTGTGCCCGCTCATCTCGTTTATGATCTTCCATGACTCCTTGTATTGCCATTCACCATGCACTGCCTCCACCTTTCTCACCTTCTCCCTCAATTCCTCCCCTTTGAGCTTGTCGTAGGCTTTGAACAGTTGTTCAGCACCTCTGGACTCTCCGTGGTCCACTCTCCCTCAAAGCTGCCACATGCCTCCTCCACCTGTGCCCGCGCCCGCATGACCTCCGGGTGCTTTGACCTAGGAGAGGCTCTACGTCTCCCCTTGGTTGGCACCCATCTCCTTGTTGCCTCCTCGTTGGGGGTGAGAAATCACCCGTAGGTGTTCTGAGGCTCTTCCTCCTCGGACAGCAGGTGTCGGCGGCCTCTCACCACCGCCGTGTAGCTGGCCTGGAGGTTGGAGCTTCTTGCGAAGGCCTCCCAGTCGGGCCGAGCCCTCGGGATGTGCTTAGGGAGCCTCACAGAAACCACACGATGATCGGAGCCTACAGAGTCAAATGTGCTGTATGACTCTGCATTTAGGATGGATGACCTCCACTTCCTCCTTACCAGTAGGTAGTCCAACTGAGATGTAAGGTGCATGAAAAAAGTCTTTCACCGTGCGCCATAGTCCAATAGGCGAAGCAAGACGCGAAGCCAGTTTGAAATATAACAGTCCATGGCTTGGTGGGACATAACAAGTATAGTAGTCGTAGTATATAGTATATATAGTTGTTTATTTATTATTTACATTTAATTATTTTGTTTTTCTATTTGCAGAGATGAAAAGGGGTTTGCCAGCCGTGTTGTCCTTACATCTGCACCAGCTGACTAAAGAGCAACTAAAGGAGTTCATATGGCACCTCACTCAGGGTGGTGAGGACAGCATCTCAGAGATACAACCTGCTCTTCTTCCTCTCGACTCCCCAGTTCGTGACGTTGTGGATAAGATATGGCAGACCCATGCAGATGGTGTGTCTGTCACCTGTAGGATCCTGAAGGACATAGGTCGAAATGACCTGTCTACAACGCTGGCTAAACACATAGTATGAGATAGAATGTTAGATGTCAGCTTTTTGGTAGATACTAGAGTGTGTATACACACATAGGTTAAAGCCACACACAGATTACAGGCACACACAGATTATAGGCAGACACACAGATTACAGCCACACACATAGGTTACAGGCACACACACAGATTATAGGCAGACACATAGATTACAGGCAGGCACATAGATTATAGGCACACACATAGATTAAAGGCACACACAGATTATTGATTGATTGATTGATTGAAACGTTTATTAACAGATTGCAGAATGGGTACAGTACAGTACAGCTCAATACATACAATTGTTAAGGGGATGCAGACCAGAGAAAGACTTTCGTCTTGTTTACATCAGGGTCCCCCATTTTCAATTCATCATAACATATATGACATACATGACATACAGATAGACAGTACTGCTACATCTATACATTTATGACATATCAGATTTGCAAATACAGTACTGTTTGTGATACAAAAAGTGTCCAGAAAAAGAGTGTATATACATTTGACATAGAAACTGTACATTGGAGGAGGTTGGGTGGGGTGGGGTTGGGTGGGTGGGGGCTGTACATTGGAGGGGGGGGGGGTTGGGGTAGGGGGGGGGACACTGTACACTGTACATTGGAATACTGACAAAGCCATACTTGGTAATTTACTGTACAACTGGGTTAAGACATTTGTAGGGGCCAGTTTCGAATTGCAGTCTCCCGTAGGTGTCCCTTGAGAGAGGTTTTGAAAGTGGGTAGTGATCCACATTCCTTTACAGCTTTGGGTAGGGCGTTCCACATTGATGTGGCATAATTGCGAAACGTGTTTAGTCCCTTGTTTGAGCCGAATCTGGGTTTAACATGATTTGTGGAGCTCCCTCTGGTGTTGTGATCGTGGTATTCACTGACCTTTGGGAAGTATTTTGACATGTACATGGGTACCTTGGTCGCGTAGTGTATCTTGTAGACCAGGCCCATTATTATAGGCAGACACATAGATTACAGGCTGGCACATAGGTTACAGGCAGACACATAGATTACAGGCAGACACATAGATTACAGGCAGACACATAGATTACAGGCAGACACATAGATTACAGGCAGACACATAGATTACAGGCAGACACATAGATTACAGGCACACACATAGATTACAGGCACACACATAGATTACAGGCAGACACATAGATTACAGGCAGACACATAGATTACAGGCAGACACATAGATAGATTACAGGCAGACACATAGATTACAGGCAGACACATAGATTGCAGGCAGACACATAGATTACAGGCAGACACATAGATTACAGGCAGACACATAGATTACAGGCACACACATAGATTACAGGCACACACATAGATTACAGGCAGACACATTGACAAATCCACTATTCATAAAGTCCTGCACATTAAAATCTGTAGATATGGTGTACATAAAAACCTTGGAAATCATAGATAGATAGATAGATAGATAGATAGATAGATAGATAGATAGATAGATAGATAGATAGATAGATAGATAGATAGATAGATAGATAGATAGATAGATACTTTATTAATCCCCTTGGGGAAAATCAGGTATCCAGTAACAGCTCAGGCAGTTAACAGACAATAGAGCAATAAAAAAGGACAACCAATACAACAAACAATGAAGGTCAGCGCTGAGGTACAAAGTTGTGATGAATTAAATAAATAAATGGTGAGCACTACTGTTAACGTCAAATAAAATAAAATTGCTATATAAACTTACAGTATACAAATTTAAAATAAATGTCAAATGAATTGCACATTGTCCCAATGGGGGGGGGGGGGGGGGGGGTGGGCGGGCACGCCCAGGTCATGAGAGAGAGAGAGAGAGAGAGAGATGGGGGGGTGGGGGTCACATGGTGTTGAACAGTCTGATGGCTGTGGGGACAAAGGACAGCCTGAACCGCTCAGTCCGCGAGCGCAGCGATAAGAGTCGTCCACTGCTACTGCTCCTCTGTGCTGTCAGGGTGTGGTGGAGAGGGTGGCTGCTCCTCTGTCAGGGTGTGGTGGAGAGAGTGGCTGCTCCTCTGTCAGGGTGTGATGGAGAGGGTGGCTGCTCCTCTGTCAGGGTGTGGTGGAGAGGGTTGCTGCTCCTCTGTCAGGGTGTGGTGGAGAGCGTGGCTGCTCCTCTGTCAGGGTGTGATGGAGAGGGTGGCTGCTCCTCTGTCAGGGTGTGGTGGAGAGGGTGGCTGCTCCTCTGTCCTGTCAGGGTGTGGTGGAGAGGGTGGCTGCTCCTCTGTCAGGGTGTGGTGGAGAGGGTGGCTGCTCCTCTGTCAGGGTGTGGTGGAGAGGGTGGCTGCTCCTCTGTCAGGGTGTGGTGGAGAGGGTGGCTGCTCCTCTGTCAGGGTGTGATGGAGAGGGTGGCTGCTCCTCTGTCAGGGTGTGGTGGAGAGGGTGGCTGCTCCTCTGTCAGGGTGTGATGGAGAGGGTGGCTGCTCCTCTGTCAGGGTGTGGTGGAGAGGGTGGCTGCTCCTCTGTCAGGGTGTGATGGAGAGGGTGGCTGCTCCTCTGTCAGGGTGTGGTGGAGAGGGTGGCTGCTCCTCTGTCAGGGTGTGATGGAGAGGGTGGCTGCTCCTCTGTCAGGGTGTGATGGAGAGGGTGGCTGCTCCTCTGTCAGGGTGTGGTGGAGAGGGTGGCTGCTCCTCTGTGCTGTCAGGGTGTGATGGAGAGGGTGGCTGCTCCTCTGTCAGGGTGTGGTGGAGAGGGTGGCTGCTCCTCTGTGCTGCCAGGGTGTGGTGGAGAGGGTGGCTGCTCCTCTGTCAGGGTGTGATGGAGAGGGTGGCTGCTCCTCTGTCAGGGTGTGGTGGAGAGGGTGGCTGCTCCTCTGTGCTGCCAGGGTGTGGTGGAGAGGGTGGCTGCTCCTCTGTCAGGGTGTGATGGAGAGGGTGGCTGCTCCTCTGTCAGGGTGAGGTGGAGAGGGTGGCTGCTCCTCTGTCAGGGTGTGGTGGAGAGGGTGGCTGCTCCTCTGTCAGGGTGTGGTGGAGAGGGTGGCTGCTCCTCTGTCAGGGTGTGGTGGAGAGGGTGGCTGCTCCTCTGTCCTGTCAGGGTGTGGTGGAGAGGGTGACTGCTCCTCTGTCAGGGTGTGATGGAGAGGGTGGCTGCTCCTCTGTCAGGGTGTGGTGGAGAGGGTGGCTGCTCCTCTGCCAGGGTGTGGTGGAGAGGGTGGCTGCTCCTCTGCCAGGGTGTGATGGAGAGGGTGGCTGCTCCTCTGTGCTGTCAGGGTGTGATGGAGAGGGTGGCTGCTCCTCTGTCAGGGT
Source organism: Notolepis coatsorum (assembly GCF_963971535.1). Classification (NCBI taxonomy): domain Eukaryota; kingdom Metazoa; phylum Chordata; class Actinopteri; order Aulopiformes; family Paralepididae; genus Notolepis; species Notolepis coatsorum. Next base: position 168,676 of record NC_140165.1, on the reverse strand, counting down.
GTGGTGGAGAGGGTGGCTGCTCCTCTGTCAGGGTGTGATGGAGAGGGTGGCTGCTCCTCTGTCAGGGTGTGGTGGAGAGGGTGGCTGCTCCTCTGTCAGGGTGTGATGGAGAGGGTGGCTGCTCCTCTGTCCTGCCAGGGTGTGGTGGAGAGGGTGGCTGCTCCTCTGCCAGGGTGTGGTGGAGAGGGTGACTGCTCCTCTGTCAGGGTGTGGTGGAGAGGGTGGCTGCTCCTCTGTCAGGGTGTGGTGGAGAGGGTGGCTGCTCCTCTGTCAGGGTGTGGTGGAGAGGGTGGCTGCTCCTCTGTCCTGCCAGGGTGTGGTGGAGAGGGTGGCTGCTCCTCTGTCAGGGTGTGGTGGAGAGGGTGGCTGCTCCTCTGTCCCGTCAGGGTGTGGTGGAGAGTGTGGCTGCTCCTCTGCCAGGGTGTGGTGGAGAGGGTGGCTGCTCCTCTGTCAGGGTGTGGTGGAGAGGGTGGCTGCTCCTCTGTCAGGGTGTGATGGAGAGCGTGGCTGCTCCTCTGTCAGGGTGTGATGGAGAGGGTGGCTGCTCCTCTGCCAGGGTGTGGTGGAGAGGGTGGCTGCTCCTCTGTCAGGGTGTGATGGAGAGGGTGGCTGCTCCTCTGTCAGGGTGTGGTGGAGAGGGTGGCTGCTCCTCTGTCAGGGTGTGGTGGAGAGGGTGGCTGCTCCTCTGCCAGGGTGTGGTGGAGAGGGTGCCTGCTCCTCTGCCAGGGTGTGGTGGAGAGGGTGGCTGCTCCTCTGTCAGGGTGTGGTGGAGAGGGTTGCTGCTCCTCTGTCAGGGTGTGGTGGAGAGCGTGGCTGCTCCTCTGTCAGGGTGTGATGGAGAGGGTGGCTGCTCCTCTGTCAGGGTGTGGTGGAGAGTGTGGCTGCTCCTCTGTCCTGTCAGGGTGTGGTGGAGAGGGTGGCTGCTCCTCTGTCAGGGTGTGGTGGAGAGGGTGGCTGCTCCTCTGTCAGGGTGTGGTGGAGAGGGTGGCTGCTCCTCTGTCAGGGTGTGGTGGAGAGGGTGGCTGCTCCTCTGTCAGGGTGTGATGGAGAGGGTGGCTGCTCCTCTGTCAGGGTGTGGTGGAGAGGGTGGCTGCTCCTCTGTCAGGGTGTGATGGAGAGGGTGGCTGCTCCTCTGTCAGGGTGTGGTGGAGAGGGTGGCTGCTCCTCTGTCAGGGTGTGATGGAGAGGGTGGCTGCTCCTCTGTCAGGGTGTGGTGGAGAGGGTGGCTGCTCCTCTGTCAGGGTGTGATGGAGAGGGTGGCTGCTCCTCTGTCAGGGTGTGATGGAGAGGGTGGCTGCTCCTCTGTCAGGGTGTGGTGGAGAGGGTGGCTGCTCCTCTGTGCTGTCAGGGTGTGATGGAGAGGGTGGCTGCTCCTCTGTCAGGGTGTGGTGGAGAGGGTGGCTGCTCCTCTGTGCTGCCAGGGTGTGGTGGAGAGGGTGGCTGCTCCTCTGTCAGGGTGTGATGGAGAGGGTGGCTGCTCCTCTGTCAGGGTGTGGTGGAGAGGGTGGCTGCTCCTCTGTGCTGCCAGGGTGTGGTGGAGAGGGTGGCTGCTCCTCTGTCAGGGTGTGATGGAGAGGGTGGCTGCTCCTCTGTCAGGGTGAGGTGGAGAGGGTGGCTGCTCCTCTGTCAGGGTGTGGTGGAGAGGGTGGCTGCTCCTCTGTCAGGGTGTGGTGGAGAGGGTGGCTGCTCCTCTGTCAGGGTGTGGTGGAGAGGGTGGCTGCTCCTCTGTCCTGTCAGGGTGTGGTGGAGAGGGTGACTGCTCCTCTGTCAGGGTGTGATGGAGAGGGTGGCTGCTCCTCTGTCAGGGTGTGGTGGAGAGGGTGGCTGCTCCTCTGCCAGGGTGTGGTGGAGAGGGTGGCTGCTCCTCTGCCAGGGTGTGATGGAGAGGGTGGCTGCTCCTCTGTGCTGTCAGGGTGTGATGGAGAGGGTGGCTGCTCCTCTGTCAGGGTGTGGTGGAGAGGGTGGCTGCTCCTCTGTCAGGGTGTGATGGAGAGGGTGGCTGCTCCTCTGTCAGGGTGTGGTGGAGAGGGTGGCTGCTCCTCTGTCAGGGTGTGATGGAGAGGGTGGCTGCTCCTCTGTCCTGCCAGGGTGTGGTGGAGAGGGTGACTGCTCCTCTGCCAGGGTGTGGTGGAGAGGGTGACTGCTCCTCTGTCAGGGTGTGGTGGAGAGGGTGGCTGCTCCTCTGTCAGGGTGTGGTGGAGAGGGTGGCTGCTCCTCTGTCAGGGTGTGGTGGAGAGGGTGGCTGCTCCTCTGTCCTGCCAGGGTGTGGTGGAGAGGGTGGCTGCTCCTCTGTCAGGGTGTGGTGGAGAGGGTGGCTGCTCCTCTGTCCCGTCAGGGTGTGGTGGAGAGTGTGGCTGCTCCTCTGCCAGGGTGTGGTGGAGAGGGTGGCTGCTCCTCTGTCAGGGTGTGGTGGAGAGGGTGGATGCTCCTCTGTCAGGGTGTGATGGAGAGCGTGGCTGCTCCTCTGTCAGGGTGTGATGGAGAGGGTGGCTGCTCCTCTGCCAGGGTGTGGTGGAGAGGGTGGCTGCTCCTCTGTCAGGGTGTGATGGAGAGGGTGGCTGCTCCTCTGTCAGGGTGTGGTGGAGAGGGTGGCTGCTCCTCTGTCAGGGTGTGGTGGAGAGGGTGGCTGCTCCTCTGCCAGGGTGTGGTGGAGAGGGTGGCTGCTCCTCTGCCAGGGTGTGGTGGAGAGGGTGGCTGCTCCTCTGTCAGGGTGTGGTGGAGAGCGTGGCTGTCATTGCTCCTGATGGCCTGCATAATTTTTCGTGCCAAGAGTAAAAGCCTACCAGTTTGTATTCAACTGTCTCTTTCAACCAAGAGAAGGAAAGTATAATTTAAGAGGGTTATGTATTCTTAAAACATGTAAAAAGGTAGGAACTTGTTAGGAATCCAGGTAAGAATGTTGAGTTCAAGTATGGCACGGAAGAATGGAGACGGAGAGGGTGCTGCTCTTCTCGAATATGTGTTATTTTTATTATCAGAAACACTTTGAGCGATAACAATACTTTACCAGGTAAAGCAGGAAGTAGCAATAAGGAAGGATACTTAGAAGATAACTTAACAACAAAAGAGAATAGGGCGGTGAGAGATCCGACTTCTCGACCTAAAGCAAGGATAACTTTAAAGCATGATAACAGGCGAGATATCCGACTTCTGCCCGTGGACGGCTGTTCCCAGTAACACTGCTGAAGAACCGACAGGGAGAGAGGGGCAGAGTATTACTATAAAGGCCTCAGTACCATAGATATCTATAGAACAATATCTATGCTCAGTACAGCCAGCAGACCCAATCAGCACCAGTGACATAATTACAGGCAGGTGACAACAATCAAGGTAATTGCTGAGACAGCAGGTGACGACAATCAGATAATACAGAGACAGAGAGAGAATTCCAAGATGGCGGCTGGGCCTCCAATCCTGAATAGGGAGAGAAGCCCAGACGTTACAGGAACTAATGTAAAAGCTAGATGTGTTTAAATTTTGGGAGTTAAATGATGGAATAGCCTTAGTGACGGGTTGAAGTTGTGTAGTTCTCAGGGGATATTTAAAAAAGCCTTAAAGGATAAAATAATTCAGGAGTACAGTTTTGAGTAAAACATCAAACATTTCTTTCTTCTTTAAAAAAATTATATCTTGCAGCATATTTTAAGTTTTTCTTTCTTGTATTAAAATATATTTAGTTTTTAAGAATTTGTAAAGGATAGGCAAAAATGTGCTTCAGCCTATTCCTTTTTTTCAGTCGTTGATTTTGGATTTTGTGTGTGAGCTTGCCTTGAATATGTACATTTGTGATTTTCTTTTCTTTTTTCTTTTCCTTTTGTAAGTCCACACGGGTGTGTTTGATTTATCTGTAAACAAGACCAAAAAATTTACTTCATTCATTCATTCAGTTGTGATGAAGTGAGGGATTCTGGGATTGTAATGGGATGAGGGACTTGGTATAAAACTGGGGAACACAGAGAGAGAGGAAACAGTTGAACGTGGTATGTTTGGAGATTGACCAATTGAATGTATGTGTCTTGATCTGAGCCTTCCTGATAATAAACAACACAGACGAACACAGAGGTATGGGTTCTTACTTATCTTGATGTGATTTATCTAGAAATATCTACAGCAAGAATTTTAGGTGTCAGTGAAACCAACATTGCAATCTGGTTAGAAGTGGTGGAGAGAATAAAAGCTAGCATATGAAGTGTAGTGCCTGGTTAGAAACGAAAGAAAATGGATGGATTATCCAAGTGGGGATCCGGGGGGGGGGTGAGCAAGCAAGAGCATATGTATGTAGGGTATTAATTAAATAGCAAGTATTAGGTATATATCTCGTAAATTACATTTATAATGATTCAAATGGTGATTTCATTGAATGTTTACTGTTAATGCTTGTGAGTCTAATTTGTTGTTATGTTTATGTTTATGTTTAAAAAATAATTAAAAAAAATATATATAAAAAAAATATATATAAAAAAAATAAAAATAAAAAAAACACAGACGAGAGAAGTGGTTCTTGTCCTTCTTCTACAGCCGTAGATCTTTGTCAACGTTTTGGAGCTGAAGTACTGAAGTTCTTATTCACTGTAAATAGTGTGACTAGTGTTTACTTAAAAAAATTAAGGCAACAAAGGGACACGTCATATAGATTTTAATCACCTAAGTTTGATTAAAATTGATTGAATAAGTAAACTAAATTTAAACCAAAAACTTAAGTGCATGTTATTAATAATAACAGTTAAGATGTGTTGGATTTAGTAATAACATGCCAAATCACGAGTTAATATAGCCCAACATTTTAAGTAAATTTAAATCAATTTCCCTTGTGAAATTGAGTTGTACTTGCAAAGAAAAATGTGGCTATATTAACTCATGATTTGGCATGTTATTACTAAATCCAACACATCAAATCTATTCAATTATATGACATGTCCCTTTGTTGCCTTAATTTGTTTAAGTAAATCTATTCAATTATATGAAGTTTCCCTTAGTTAACTTTTTTTTTTTTAAGTAAACACTACACAGTAAATTTCGCAGAGTAAATTTTACTCAAACTTACTCAAATTGACCTTGACCTTTCTTAAGCCAGTAGCTTATTCTTGAGGTTGGTCACTTTTGGAGACAGCCTTGTCCAATCCAGCTCCAGGAAGAGTTTCTGGAAGACTTCGAATGTGTACCTGAGACCAAAGAGAGGAAGAAAACCAATGTCAGGTGCTTAAAATGAAATGGATAACAGTCTCACAACATTGTAAATGCCACAACACTTGACCTTGCCTCACCCCGCAAGGTAAAGTGTACACAAGGTGCACATTATAAACGAACTGTTCTGTGCCAATATTCAAAACCATGAAGCCTCTCCGCTCAAATGAGTATGGCTATTTGGACAAATCTGAGATGAAACAACTACTTACAGTAACCGGATCACTGAAACTCACATTTAACCAGAACTTGAAGGAAACAATGTTATTTTTGACAGTGACTTTTCACTTTCACTCTGCAAGGGTCACCTTTCTTAAGCCAGTAGCTTATTCTTGAGGTTGGTCACTTTTGGAGACAGCCTTGTCCAATCCAGCTCCAGGAAGAGTTTCTGGAAGACTTCGAATGTGTACCTGAGACCAAAGAGAGGAAGAAAACCAAAGAAAATGGCATAAATAATCCAGGTTCACTCAAGGTAGGTTAGAAAAATGTAAAGGCCTTTAATTCTGTGTACCTTAGTTCCTTGGCATAGGCAAGATTCACTGCATATGCCAACCCAACTAACATGGAGCAAGCCCATGGGAAATTACCCAGAGCAGTCAGAACTTTCACGCCCTCTATGACGATACCAATGTCGTCGGGACCCTCTGATGTTTCCTTCTTGATCGTGTAGATTTTTGTTGTTTGTACAGCAAGGTCCTGCGACACACCATCTCCATCAGCATCCTGAAAGGGCAAGAAACTTTAGACTGTACAGCCACAGGAGAGGGTCCTATAATTGAACATCTCCCAAATTCCTTCCTTCCAACCTTTGGACAAGAAAACCAATGGCAGTATTCACAAAACATCCTCAGGCTTAAAGTAGCCCCCAACCCTTTTCTCTCTTTTAACATGTGCTTCAACTTACATCATACTCCTTTAAGAGCTGATCTGTAGATTCCCCAAGGTACATCACCAAGCCCCGAATGGCAACATCTCTGGTGATGTTGATGCTCAGAGCCTGAAATGACACAAATAATCATTATTCTTCAGTATATTGCAGTGTGGAGGATGTGAGCAACTGCATCAACTGTGGGCCTATGGACGCCTTTACCTACTTCCTTACTGTTCATTGACTAGTTCAGCTTTTAACACCATAACCCCCCATACTAGTCACCAAACTCGGGACATTCACATATTTTCAGAGTACATCATTATGAAATGAGTTTGTGTTTTTTGTCGCCTCACGCACACACGTGTGTTGTGTGTAATTACCTTCCATGGTCCAGTAATTATTATTAGAACTCCGAGCACCAAAACTTTGCAATTGGTTATGAATCCAAACCAGTGGAGTTCTCAATAAGCTGGTCAAATAAGAGTCCATCTCAAAATAAACAGAAATTAACCAAATACAATTTGAAAACTATTTTCCAACCAGGTGCCCCACATTAACCAGCCGCCAACTGTGTATTTAAAAGGTCTGCAACTATTTCATACTCTTTGTTGTAGAGAGAAGCGAACAATACCTGCTGTATATTTCATATAAGCAATGATATTCCAGCAGTTTGACCACAACATCCCTGAAAATATTAGCAAACAGAAAAGTCATTGAAGAATACCTCAAGTAGTATAGCCTTCAACCTCATCCCCACGGCGCCACCCTTGGACTGGAAAAGGGCCAACAGCTTGGGAGTGTATTCATCCAGCTTGGACATGAACTGTGATTCAAGGTGCACCATTGTGATTCTTTGAAACTCATCCTGGAGCTGAAAGACAAAAAGGAACATAGCATTGAAGCCTCAAATGGTACAAGTACATTTCTAAAAACTGTATAACCATGAAATAAATAAAAACACAAAATCCATCCTCCTCACCATCACTGGCCTCTGGTAGGCCTACATCAGAATGGTCAACAGTCTGATTATGGTGACTCGCAAACACGTCTTGCTTAAAATCACTCAAAGAATAGCCTATATGGCTTCTGTTTTTGTGTTTGAGAAATGTATTGTATATATTTGTGCAAAAGTCACAACCTTTAAATACACAAAAGACAGTTTTGTGCCTCTTCAGATGCCTTCCAATATGCTGAAAGTAGTCCTTCACTGTAGGACAATGGCGACTGCAAACTAAACACTTAAAATTAATAATTCCTGGCCTTGAACTTTCTCGTGCTGCATGGTATCTGGATAAATGTGTGCGAAGGGCACCCTGTGTTTTGAATGTGCAAGGACAACCGTCATGTAGACATGGCTGGGGTTGTGCACTACCGAATGTTGCGTGTTGTAGTCTGTAATGCTTCAGTAGATTCCTCCTTGTAGTAGACAATGATTTGCAGATCTTACAGTTCCACCTCATAGCCCAAGCCTAAGATAAGGAAACAAGTAATTAATTTACATAGCCAAGTAAATGGAAGATTGTGCCACTTCTACAAGAAATATTTGCAAGTTCACAAAAAGAAAATAGGGAAATTACACTGTGTTGTGGCTGATAACGTTACAGCTTAGCTAGCACGATAGCTAGTTAGCAAGAACTGGTTGGTTAATATAGGCTAGCTAGCTAGCATGCGAGCCGACAGCAGGTGCCTGGCTGTTGCCACGTGGTGGCTCGCTTGTTTTAATCTTAACAGGTGGGTTACCGTGTCGGGCCCGTGCACTGAACACACACACAAGTCGCGGCACTTTACGAGAGTCTAGAGGCTCTGGTTACATTTTTCTCCCAACATAATACTGTTCGAAAGATCTATTTTTTGCCGTTCTAATGCAACCAATTCCGTGCCTCGGTTCTCGAGTTACATGACGATATGTCAGGCGAGCGTCTTTTTAGCAAGAACTGGTTGGCTAGTATAGGCTAGCTATAGCAAGCATGCAAGCCATGTAGACGCATTAGCGAACCAAGATAGTGAAGGGGGAGTCGGAATTGCATGCACTCTCCTACAACACTAGGTAGCTACTAACGTTAGCTCACGGAACGATAGAGCCAACACTAGGTAGCTATTAACGTTAGCTCACGGAACGATAGAGCCAACACTAGGTAGCTACTAACGTTAGCTCACGGAACAATAGAGCCAACACTAGGTAGCTACTAACGTTAGCTCACGGAACGATAGAGCCAACACTAGGTAGCTACTAACGTTAGCTCACGGAACAATAGAGCCAACACTAGGTAGCTACTAACGTTAGCTCACGGAACGATAGAGCCAACACTAGGTAGCTACTAACGTTAGCTCACGGAACGATAGAGCCAACACTAGGTAGCTACTAACGTTAGCTCACGGAACGATAGAGCCAACACTAGGTAGCTATTAACGTTAGCTCACGGAACGATAGAGCCAACACTAGGTAGCTACTAACGTTAGCTCACGGAACAATAGAGCCAACACTAGGTAGCTACTAACGTTAGCTCACGGAACGATAGAGCCAACACTGGGTAGCTACTAACGTTAGCTCACGGAACGATAGAGCCAACACTAGGTAGCTACTAGGGCTTACCCCTATTAATCAATTAGTCGACTAATCGGTCGAAAGGAGCCGTAGTCGACTGGCCAACCTCTTAGTCGAATATTAAAAAAAAAATTATAATAATAATATTAATATATATATATTTTTTAATAATTTTTTCCAAAAGAAAAGAGGCATAGAAGCGTGGCTAACGCTAATGGCATGCATACCAGAGGCTAACTGCCTACGAAAACAGGCACAGAGGCACTGAAAGAGGATTTCACCCATCTAATGAACACACTAGACTAGACAAATATCAAGAAATTGCATGCTTTTGCAGAGGACAAGAAGCCTTCAGTCGACTCCTTCAGACATTAAGCACCCCCCACAGCCCAAATGGAATGATACAAAAATTAGATAAAAAAAAAGGTTTTAAAATATTATACTTTTTTTTTTATTTTATTTTTTTTAAGTCGACCAATAGTCGACTAACGGCAAATTTTGGCCAATCCTAGTCGACCATCCAAATCCTTAGTCGGGGACAGCCCTAGTAGCTACTAACGTTAGCTCACGGAACGATAGAGCCAACACTAGCGAATTTTCTCCTGAAATGTAAAACTTAATAGGCTACTTTTAGCAGCATGTTACATGAATAAAAACATAGTGGTACTGCATTAACTTGAGAACAGGCAACAGATTAAATGTACTCGTAATTATTACTCACCTGGGTCCGTGTGCATGTACCACACTCGCTGTCTTTGGATATAATGGCAATAGCATGATCCTTGCATGTGATTGGCCGCATCATCCACGTGGTGTCAAAATAAAGTCCCATTAGTTGGGCGAAAGTGCCAGGTGATTAAAACCAAAGACCTCCTAATGAGTCAAATCTATCAATTTTCTGCATCTCTGACATTGCTGATAAAATATAATTCAATTCGACTCAATGTATCACAGCAAATTTTATTCAACTAAAATTGTGTAAAATGCAATTAATAAATTGTTCAAATTCGTTGAATTCAGCCCAATTTTATTGCATACGGCACATAGTCTTTTTTATTATGTATAAGTTACTAATAATTATTTAATAAATATTAATTAACCCCAATCCCAGTTTTTTTAGTGTTATAGCCAACTCGCATATCTATGGATCGGGCCAAATGTCCTCTTTCCAATGGCAGAGTTCAATTTGGATTTAGTATCACCAGGCGTGCATGAAGAACCGAGAATTCAATCTACTGTAGAAGGTAGACACACTAACTGCACTCCAATCTATGCAATAACGTTGAGTTTTGCGGTATAGAATCCCGAGAAATAAAAATAATTCATACACAAGTAATTTGCTTGCAGGAAGCTAGAATTTGCTGGGTACAGTAGTTTTTAGAAATGTCAACGCTCATTGAGTGGAGAGCTCTGGATGCCCTGTGCTCATATGACTACGAATCATCATCATTTGGTGACGGCCGCTAATTCAAAATGGCGGATCTCCACGAAAATATTTACCCATTTCAAAAACTAAAATCTCACTAATAACACTATTGGTAAACAATTGCAGAATTAATGAACACTGTGGAGTGTAAAAATTGCCGGATTTAGCACGAGGCTAATTTCCATCCGTTGTCCCCAAACATAAAAACAGGACTCATAGAAACAGTAAGAAATGTACAAATACATAAAAACAGGACTCATAGAAACAGTAAGAAATTTACAAATACATAACAGCATGTCACATGTGTTCACATGACTGGTTGGACTTCAGCCATTTTTTTAGTTGCCCTCTAAAAGAAGCAAGGGTGGGGCTTTCCCTTATGGAAATGGGGAGACTGTTCCATGTTTGACTGCCTTTTATGGACAGGACGTTTTGGCCAAACGTGGTCAGTCTACTTTGGACCATGCAGTCACCTCTGGTGTCTGACCTGGTGCAGAGTCCAGTGTTTCTTTTTTTGTAGATGAATTCCTGTACAGGAGGGGGAGCTAGTCCATGTAGGCATTTGTAGATGAAACAAGAGCTTTTTAAGACTTTGACATTTTCAAAGCTCAAAAAGCTATGAAAAACGTATTGCTGAAAATATACACTATGACTGCTGTTGTGACATGGTTAGGATGTTTACTCTTAGATACATTTGGAAAGAAAAAAGGCAACATTATGTCATACAGTCTGTAGACATGAATTTATGACGTGATGTCATCTGCGGTCCGCCGCCGGACGGCACGGGTGGAAGAGGTTAAAAGTAACCTCAATTCTGTGAAAGAGCTGAAGTACCATTCTTCTTAAACGTAACCTCCATTCTGGAGCCGAAACCCGAGGACAGCCTTTCTTCAAAAACCTCGCAAATACATTTGAACTTCTTCATAAGTGGTGAGTATGATCATGTTGTGTGTAGCGAGAAGGCTGTGTGCTACAACCAGTGGAAAAAGGAGGTGGAAGATTAAGTCTTTAGGACAAAGGGCTGTGGGAAGAGCGGCAATGAAGCGTGTTAGCTCGTGGCTAAGTAGCAGTATGCTGACTGGGTTATCATCTGGGAGGCTCAGCAAGAGGCATGCTAGTTAAATCTCCATTTTTTCGTGGTCAGGTATTATACCATTAACAAGTATTGATAGCATAGATTTAGCAAATACATAATTGGGTTGCTGTGCCATAGGGGAGCACTGATAAAAGAATAGAGAAGTGTAGTTAAATAGTAAATACATGATTTGGTTGCTGTGCCGAGAGGAGCACTGATATAATAAGCTTGTTAACACTTTGAGTGCCAACGACGAGATATCTTGTTTGTTCATGCCGACCGTTGAGTGCCAGAGAGACGAGAGATCTAGTTTTTGATCGTTTCTTTTAAATTATTATTATTATTATTATTTTTTCATTCATATTTCATCAATCTAGCCTCCCGTTACCACTGGAACTCTCTCTGAGCTCTATTGGGAAAATACCGCCCCCTATCGTCTCTCCCTGTGGTACTGCACCCCTTTGGATTAGACCGAATGAGGGGGGAAAAAATCCTGCTTCCTCATTTTACTTCTCAGGCAAGTCACCCGAGACGATCGGATTCATTGTGGAGCCTCAGAACAGCGTGGATTCGGTGTTTCGACCACCCAGCGTTGGATCAATAAACTCGATCGATATTTGGAATGGTGATCAGGAATTGGCATAATCTTTTTGGAGAACATCCAATCTGAGGTAAGGAATCTATTTTACCAGTCTTAGGATAATCAGAGCTTTTTTCACAGAGATATCAACGTGGGCCCTATGTGTGTGTGTGCGTGTGTGTGCTGATCAGGAAATAAGATAATCGATTTTTCAGCCCGCTTCTATAGTGTGCATAAGTACTATCGATAATCTAGCGTTTATTTGAAAACTATTCATAAATAGGCCGAAAAATGACAATGTTTTTTGTGTATTCCAGTATATTCCAGTAAAGGGCGTTTATCACAGAATCTTCTGAAATATTCTGGAACTTTCATAAAACGAGTGTTTTTCAAAATGGTATAAAACGGAAATGAACCGATTAACAATGTTGACGCTCTCCGGACGGAATTGGGGGGTGGGATCTATAGACTACGTGCGTGCATCATAAGGGTGTTTCGTTTAAATTGACCTTTTTTTAACCCTTTCCCTGCCAACGACGAGTATACTCGTTATAGCCCGCCAATCGTTAGACGCCAAAAACAAGTATACTCGAGTGGTTGGCAATCAGCTCGTCGGGAGACTACTAGTACTGCTGGTTGCCTTCCACTCATTGCCAGGTCGTTCTGTATGCTCAACCGCTGCGCTTCTGGTGAGACATCGTCTTCGCTCTCTATAATCCCACGGGAGGATCCCTATGTTCTCACTGGGAGACGTCGTGCCATCCGTTGCTACCATCTACCGCCGCGTCTCTGGGGTGAGACGTCGTGCCAGCTACTGCCCTACTCTCTCTCTCTGTGGACCTCGTTCCTGGGGTGAGGCCTTGTCATCGCTCTCTATAGTTCCACGGGAGGATGTCCGTGTTCTCACTCCGTTCCCCTTGGACCCCCTGTTTGCGGCGTTGCCCGTCGGCAGCGTTCTGGTGAGTCTGTACGAGATCAGACTCCGAACTTTCGTTTTCATTCATGGACTCAAGAAGATATTCCCGTGTACTTTTTGTTCAGCCTTTAAAGGAACAGCGCTGCATTTTTGTTGTTTCTTGGACTTGTATTTCACCCTTAACACATTGTGTGCCAACAACGAGATAACTCGTTATTGGCCGCGATGCGTTGAACGCCAACAACGAGTAAACTAGTTTTTTAGTCTGTTTACCTTTTTTTTCGATTTTCCCCGCCTAAACAGGCACGCCGACCTGTCTGTAATACCTTTGGACCTCAGACTGCATTTTCTATCGAATTTCACTAGGTGGCAGTCTCTCCCTATATTATAACACTGTACTACAAACACAAGGCTTATTTCAGACCTTGGACAACCAGAATAGATCCGAGCTATGATTGGTCAGTGGCAGTGCACGCTTCGTGCAGGTACATAAACCTACACCGTCACATAATCGATGAGTGTTGGAGAGTTGTTTGAGATAGAGAGATAGAGAGATATTTGCATTGAGATTTACATTGATTCATGAGAGCAGATTATATTCCTAGTATTTGTAGTAGTAGTAGTAGTAGTAGTAGTCTTAGTAGTAATTGTAAGTTATATATCCTGTGCTTTAGAAAGTACATAGTCGTGCTAGTTAGTAGTACTTTGTCAGCAGTAGTAGTCTAGTAGTAGTAGTAGTAGTAGTAGTTATATTAGTTAGTTATCATGAGGAAGCATAGTGTAGGGAAGAAAGGTGTGTTGAGGAAGGATGTCCGATTCAAGCAGACCCAGCTGCCTTTGGGACCTGTGGCAACTCCGACCGCCAGGTCGGGCCTTGATGAGGCAGTCGCTGGGCCCAGCGGCGTCTCTCGCCCGTCTCGCCGGAGCGTTTCCTCGGATAGTAGCGATAGCGACAGGGATGCCAGCGGCAAAGACGCCAGCGGAACTGACTGGAAGCCAGGTAAGAGATTTCGGCTATCATAAATTAACGTGTGTGTGTCCCTATGCAGCTATCATGTGTGCGCTGAACATCTGTGTATTGAGATCATTCTTTACCTAACGCTAATGTCTGTCTTGTATACTGTCCATGTGACTATGTATATGTTAGTTCGCCAACTAACGATATTATTCATCTGTATTAGATTCTTCTTCATCGGATGATGATTTGGGCCTGGGCAGACATCACGGTTCTAACCACGGTGCTTTTCAGCTGTCTCATTTTGACGCATTTATCTCTTGAAAAGAGATAAGCCTTTCAAGCCTTTATTTGTTTTAATTTTGATGATTATGTCTTACAGCTCATGAAAGCCCAAACTTCTGTATCACTGTGTATTTTTCTTTTGTATATAGAAATGTCGGCCTTCTGAAAAGTATGTTCATGTATGTTCACTCAGTAGTACTTGGTTGGGGCTCCTTTTGCACAAATTACTGCATCAATACAGCTAAATATATAGACTTTTCCACGATATTCTAATTTATTGGATTGGATTGCATGAGTTAATTTAAATATTGTGGTGGACACTAGATGGAGGTGTCTCACCTCAGAATGGACACTGATTGGGTGGTAAGGAGGAGTTGACTTAAGGGTGTGGCTGTACCTTGGTTCGGTTGGATTTGTTTGGAAGTAAAGTTCAGAGACTCGATACTCCGTCTGCTCGTCTCATTGAGTCACTTCAACAATATATATTTATCTGATCTGACCAGACACTCTCTCTCCCTCTCTGTCTGTCTCTCTCTCTCCCTCCCTCCCTGTCTGTCTCTATATCCCTATGTCTCTCTCTCTCTCTCTCTCTATATCTGTGTCTCTCTCTCTGTCTGTCTGTCTGTCTGTCTGTCTGTCTGTCTGTCTGTCTGTCTGTCTGTCTGTCTGTCTGTCTGTCTGTCTGTCTCCCTCTCTGTCCGTCTCTCTCCCTCCCTCCCTCCCTGTCTGTCTCTATATCCCTATGTCTCTCTCTCTCTCTCTCTCTCTCTGTCTGTCTCTCTCTATATCTGTGTCTCTCTCTCTCCCTCTCTCTCTCTCTCTCTCTCTCTCTCTGTCTGTCTGTCTCTCTCTATATCTGTGTGTCTCTCTCTCCCTCTCTGTCTGTGTCTCTCTCTCTCCCTCTCCCTCTCTGTCTCTCTCTGTTTCTCTGTAAATATATATATTTTTTTAGTGCTGTCAGGCGATTAAAAAAATGTATCTAATTAATTACAGGATTTGTAATTAATTAATCTAATTAACGCGATAAACTGACAGCCCTCATTTTTTTATATACACTGTGGGAAGTGTGAAATGCAATTATCTTGTGTCTTTAGAAGAAATACAGCTGACCATGATTTTGGGATTCTAGGTTCAGAGGCCGATACTCTGTCTGGCGGAGAGGGAGGTACTCCGACCTTTTTATATATATATACGTCCATACTGTATTCATGTGTGTGTTTACTGTACGTGTAGATATTTGTGTAAATTGTGCGGATGCGCCATTGTGACAATAAAACGGACTGAATTGGATCCCAGACTCAGGAGTCCGACACTGGTGCCACGCAACCGGGCCAGCAACCAGGTCAGCAACCAGGTCAGCAACCGGGTCAGCAACCGGGCCAGCAACCGGGCCAGCAACCAGGCCAGCAACCGGGCCAGCAACCGGGTCAGCAACCGGGTCAGCAACCAGGTCAGCAACCGGGTCAGCAACCAGGTCAGCAACCGGGTCAGCAACCGGGCCAGCAACCGGGTCAGCAACCGGGTCAGCAACCGGGTCAGCAACCGGGCCAGCAACCGGGTCAGCAACCGGGTCAGCAACCGGGTCAGCAACCGGGTCAGCAACCAGGTCAGCAACCGGGCCTCAGGAGCAGGTCAGCTACTCCTACAGGTGAGGAACACAACCGGGCCTCAGGAGCAGGTCAGCTACTCCTACAGGTGAGGAACACAACCGGGCCTCAGGAGCAGGTCAGCTACTCCTACAGGTGAGGAACACAACCGGGCCTCAGGAGCAGGTCAGCTACTCCTAATAATATGTGGTTGGCACTTCTTTATCGTTGCTAAGGTAGATAACATTACATTAACTTCTGAGTTAATGTAAAAAAATGTATTCATTGATAACCCAAAAAAATACATCTACTTGAGGAGAGAATGTGTAGAAGCAGAAACCGACTTGGTGGATTTATGTATTAGAATATTAGAACCATACACTGTTTAGACTAGTGTCTTATTTATGTTTGGACACTAGGGGGCTCACCACCCATTATAGCCCCACCTCTATAAGTAACCTTGATGATCACTGGAATCCCATGCACCTGCAGAGGATTTATTTTCAAACCTGTCTCACTGTTGGAACTGCCTATCTGTAAACAAACAACTGACAACTGTTCTGTTCAACATCATTCACTACCATTCACCTTTGGACAACAATAAACCCTGTAAACCGTACCAGCAGCAACTTTGGACATTCAATTCATTCAACATCTACAACTTTGGTACTGAGTAAAGAAATAATTGCGGGTGCATCGTGGATGACTGTCAGCACACCCAGGAATGACAGTCGGCCACTACAAAGTTTGAAAATTCTCCTCATGAAAGAAGTACGTGGGGGTACAAAGTTTGAAATTACCCTCACGACAGAAGGACGTGAATACAAAGTTTGAAAATTCTCCTCATGAAAGAAGTATGTGGGGGTACAAAGTTTGAAATTACCCTCACGACAGAAGGACGCGAGTGAAAAGGAGGAAAAATAAAGTTGGACAACCTCCCTCACCAAGGACAAGCAGAGGTAAGAATACTTTTAAGTAATACCTCTGTTGATGAAGAACTGGATAACGGATTTTGAAGGACGTGGAGACGCTTCTGTATTTATGAATGGAACTGACTCGGGACATTTCTACTTTGTGCGCTTCCTTGCGAACGCTGTGGAGCATTCTAGCGTCGGACTAATTAAATTGTGATACTGTGGATAATGGAACGGACTATGCGCCGTATTGATATGTGGAACCGTCACAATTAATATCGTCTGGACGTGTGGAAACTGGACACTAAATATAATAATAATAATAATGGATTGGATTTATATAGCGCTCTTCTCTGACTGACTGTTGCTCTGACTCAGAGCGCTTCACAGAGTCCATTATTCGTTCATACACAGTCATACCGGTGATGGTAAGCTACAATTGCAGCCAGAGCTGCCCTGAGGCAGACTCACGGAAGCGTGGCGAATAATCAACACCTACGGCCCCTCCGACCACCACCAACATTCATTCACATGCATACACATTCATACGAGGCAAGTAGGTTAAGTGTCTTGCCCAAGGACACAACGGCAATGGGATGGACATGGGCTTGAGCGGGATTCGAACCACCAACCCTTCGATCATTGGACGCCCCGCTCTACCCCTGAGCCACGCCGCCCCATATGACGCAATGGACTGTCTGATTTAATTCCGATATATATAACAGTGGACAATGCAACAGAGAATTAAGTGTGGAACCATTGCAATTAATGTTACTCTGGACGTGTGGAAACGGAATAACGTTGGCACATTGGCAACTGAATGATTACGATGTTGTGGAAGGATATGGAACTGACGATGTGCCGTATCGTTTAGAACTACATTACTGCATTCATAAGCAGGAAGAAACGCAAACCCTCTTTGACGTCACGCTAAGTGAATGCAACATTCAAATTACAAAAGGATAAATACATTTTTTTAAGAATAAATAACAATGTCTGAAGCCAAGATGAGGAAGAGGCAAACCAGCAAATCTGTGCTAAGAGAGGCTGAAGGTGTTCTAACATGGAGACCACTTATTCTATTATTCTAAAATGTAGACCACTTATTCTAACATGTAGACTACATATTCTAACATGTAGACCACTTATTCTAACATGTAGACCACTTATTCTATTATTCTAACATGTAGACCACTTATTCTATTATTCTAACATGTAGACCACTTATTCTATTATTATAACATGTAGACCACTTATTCTAACATGTAGACTAGATATTCTAACATGTAGACCACTTATTCTAACATGTAGACCACTTATTCTATTATTTTAACATGTAGACCACTTATTTTAACATGTAGACCACTTATTATAACATGGAGACCACTTATTTTAACATGTAGACACTTATTTTAACATGTAGACACTTATTCTAACATGTAGACCACTTATTCTAACATGTAGACCACTTATTCTAACATGTAGACCACTTATTCTAACATGTAGACTAATAATTATGGAGACCACTTATTTCAACAAAAGAATATCACTTACAGCACCGTTAACATGCATAATGTAGTAGCAGCA
This sequence comes from Notolepis coatsorum, assembly GCF_963971535.1. Taxonomy (NCBI): domain Eukaryota; kingdom Metazoa; phylum Chordata; class Actinopteri; order Aulopiformes; family Paralepididae; genus Notolepis; species Notolepis coatsorum. The sequence continues at coordinate 150,752 of NC_140165.1, read as the reverse complement.
TTATTAGTAGAAGTACACACACAAACACAGGACTGAGAAACGAACAACCATTACCTTAAACCGTCTTTTTCTTTTTCTTTCTTTTTTTTTATTAATAATAACAGTATCTCTTTTTAATGAACATTGCAGGTACATAATAGAAAACCAATCAGAAACAGAAGAGACATCTTCTCGGTCTCGGAGTCGTGGAGGTGCCTGGGATCATTCTGTGCTATATATTGTATTATATATATTATATTGTCACCGTTATTCATTGCGGTCGACATTATCATCTTCATCGTTATCATCATCATCAACATCTTCTTCCATCAAAGCCATTCTCAGAAAAGTTCAACTCGCTATAAAACAAAATCAGTGGTTATATCCCCTCCCTCAGAAAGATGCAGACATGCCTGTATTCACACAGCTTCCCAATGCAGGCGCACTGATTTAAACTGCACTGATTTAAACTGCACTGATTTAAACTGCACTGATTTAAACAGTGCACTGATTTAAACAGCACTGATTTAAACTGCACTGACTTAAACTGCACTGATTTAAACAGAGCACTGATTTAAACTGCACTGATTTAAACAGCACACTGATTTAAACTGCACTGATTTAAACAGAACACTGATTTAAACTGCACACTGATTTAAACTGCACTGATTTAAACAGAACACTGATTTAAACTGCACACTGATTTAAACTGCACTGATTTAAACAGAACACTGATTTAAACTGCACTGATTTAAACAGCACACTGATTTAAACTGCACTGATTTAAACAGAACACCGATTTAAACTGCACTGATTTAAACTGCACTGATTTAAACTGCACTGATTTAAACCGCACACTGAATTAAACTGCACTGATTTAAACAGCACACTGATTTAAACTGCACTGATTTAAACAGCACACTGATTTAAACTGCACTGATTTAAACAGCACACTGATTTAAACTGCACTGATTTAAACAGCACACTGATTTAAACTGCACTGATTTAAACCGCACACTGAATTAAACTGCACTGATTTAAACAGCACACTGATTTAAACTGCACTGATTTAAACAGCACACTGATTTAAACAGCACTGATTTAAACTGCGCTTGTTCCCGCAGAATGCACCGACATGAACGCAACGACAACAACAATCGCAGCCCGTCTGAGCGACTGATGGTGATAGAACAGTGATAGAACAATGATAGAACAATGATAGAACAATGATAGAACAATGATAGAACAATGATAGAACAGTGATAGAACAGTGATAGAACAGTGATAGAACAATGATAGAACAGTGATAGAACAGTGATAGAACAATGATAGAACAGTGAAATAAACAATGATGGAACCAATGATAGAACAATGATAGAACAATGATAGAACAGTGATAGCTAAATGATAGAACAATGATAGAACAATGATAGAACAGTGATAGCTAAATGATAGAACAATGATAGAACAATGATAGAACAGTGATAGCTAAATGATAGAACAATGATAGAACAATGATAGAACGCACACGGTCATCTTTGGGGGTCTTGTGGTCACTAAACAGATGAGCTGCAGAGTAGAAAATAACTATCTTCGAGAATCTATCATTGCAAAAAAATAAATATATATTTATTTTAGGTTAGGGTTAAGATAAGGGTTAGGTTTATAAAGAGTGAGGTTAGGGTTGAGATAAACCTAACCCTTACCTTAACTCATTCTGCGCCAGTCACGAGAAAAATCGGGTTAACTCGCCAACCCAACCGCTCATCGCCAAAAACGAGAAAAGTCTGGTTTTAATTGTTATTTCTTTTATTAGCTATATCCATTAATTTGTCATCCATCCAGCCTGATGTTATCATTGGGAATGGGTCTCGCAAAAGGGCAAATACCGCCACCCATGCCTTCCAGCGGTATTGCACTCCATTAGAAATGATGTTGTTTCTTTCCTGGGCCGATCTGAGCCATGTGTGTGGCGAAAGCGCTTACAACGATACATCTGTGATGCTGCCCCCCCCCCCCCCACCCCCCCCCCCCCCTTCATATGCATTGCCGGACAACGTGGGACGGACCTCCACGAGCAGTATTTGGAATGGCGATCAGATAATTGGATTATTTCTTTTGCATTACATCAGAGACAAGGTAAGAACACTATATATATATAAAACCTTGCGTTGATCTGATATTTCTTTCTCCCGCGATCGAAGCTGTCTGTGTGGACTGTGTGTGGCTGTTTACCGTTGGCTGCGGTGGGGGGGGGGGGGGGGGGGGGGGGGGGGGCGAGCGCCCCGCTACAAGCCCCATTTCATGTATGGACGAGGAAGGATAATAACGATAATCTAGCGTTGATTTCAGGAAGATTCGATAATCAGGCGAAAAATGACAACGTTATTATCGCGTCTTTTCCTGGGATTACTAAGAATCACCAAAACTATACTCATATTCAAAACGGTATAAAACGGAAATGTACGGATGAAAATGCACATCACTGCCACACGACAGCAGGTTAACCCTTTCACTGCCACACTACAGAAGGTTAACCCTCGGTAGTGTGATAGTAAAGGGTTAACCTTCTGTAGTGTGGCAGTGAAAGGGTTAAAAGACATGACGATGCCTGATCTAGCACGTGTGACCGGAACGCCTGTATCCAACACAGGACCTACCTTCCACCTGAAACTACGTATCCCACAATCCTTTGCATTTACGAGGACGTGTTTCCTCCTACACGGGACCAGAACGAGCCTGACGCTGAAAAGATCTGACATCAAGATAAAACAAATCATCAGCTAGTAGCCTAGTAGACGAACAAGGAACGTAAACTAGTTTGTTTCAATTAACTTCAGCTGTTCAACAACATCCACAGCAACCCTGACAAGTGATTTATCGCCTGTCAGCATAGGTTAGGCAGTGTTAGCCAATGTTAATCTCTAGGGCTGTACCAAATAGTGCAAAGCTTCGAAGCTTCATTCAAAACGGTGACATTCGGATTCTAAATCAACATTCGAATTTTAGATTTTTTTTATACATTAAAAAAAGAAATTGTGTCTATTCATTCTGTTTAAACCAATGGGGTTTTTCTTCACAGTTACAGATAAATATTAGGCTACACTAATATTATAGTATTTGACTATTTTACTAAATGTAAATAAAACATTTATCATAAATGATGTAGCCCGTCTGCATCCGCTCGGCGCTCCATCAAGACGTCACTGTCACTTTCGTACCAACCGTGAGCCTGATTGGATGATTTATGTTGACGAAACTGACGAGTTATATTCATTAAAGAAAGTTGATTTAATAAATAAAAAAAATACTCATATAATCAGATTAATCACTTTATTCAAATTGAGGATTTTGTTTGAGGATTAAAAAATATCTGATATATTTTTATGATTATGTCATAAAATATGACGACAGACATTGGAAGCATCATTCAATAGAAGCTTCGAATGTAAAAAAATAATAATAATAATAATGACATTCGGTACAGCCCTAGTAATGTCACACAGCATCAGATCACACACAGACCCAGGGAGGTGTCCCATAGGGGAGGTCCACTGGGTCAGGTCACATGAGCTGCTTAGTACCAGACCTGAGATCTGTAGGTCCACTGGGTCAGGTCACATGAGCTGCTTAGTACCAGACCTGAGATCTGTAGGTCCACTGGGTCAGGTCACATGAGCTGCTTAGTACCAGACCTGAGATCTGTAGGTCCACTGGGTCAGGTCACATGAGCTGCTTAGTACCAGACCTGAGATCTGTAGGTCCACTGGGTCAGGTCACATGAGCTGCTTAGTACCAGACCTGAGATCTGTAGGTCCACTGGGTCAGGTCACATGAGCTGCTTAGTACCAGACCTGAGATCTGTAGGTCCACTGGGTCAGGTCACATGAGCTGCTTAGTACCAGACCTGAGATCTGTAGGTCCACTGGGTCAGGTCACATGAGCTGCTTAGTACCAGACCTGAGATCTGTAGGTCCACTGGGTCAGGTCACATGAGCTGCTTAGTACCAGACCTGAGATCTGTAGGTCCACTGGGTCAGGTCACATGAGCTGCTTAGTACCAGACCTGAGATCTGTAGGTCCACTGGGTCAGGTCACATGAGCTGCTTAGTACCAGACCTGAGATCTGTAGGTCCACTGGGTCAGGTCACATGAGCTGCTTAGTACCAGACCTGAGATCTGTAGGTCCACTGGGTCAGGTCACATGAGCTGCTTAGTACCAGACCTGAGATCTGTAGGTCCACTGGGTCAGGTCACATGAGCTGCTTAGTACCAGACCTGAGATCTGTAGGTCCACTGGGTCAGGTCACATGAGCTGCTTAGTACCAGACCTGAGATCTGTAGGTCCACTGGGTCAGGTCACATGAGCTGCTTAGTACCAGACCTGAGATCTGTAGGTCCACTGGGTCAGGTCACATGAGCTGCTTAGTACCAGACCTGAGATCTGTAGGTCCACTGGGTCAGGTCACATGAGCTGCTTAGTACCAGACCTGAGATCTGTAGGTCCACTGGGTCAGGTCACATGAGCTGCTTAGTACCAGACCTGAGATCTGTAGGTCCACTGGGTCAGGTCACATGAGCTGCTTAGTACCAGACCTGAGATCTGTAGGTCCACTGGGTCAGGTCACATGAGCTGCTTAGTACCAGACCTGAGATCTGTAGGTCCACTGGGTCAGGTCACATGAGCTGCTTAGTACCAGACCTGAGATCTGTAGGTCCACTGGGTCAGGTCACATGAGCTGCTTAGTACCAGACCTGAGATCTGTAGGTCCACTGGGTCAGGTCACATGAGCTGCTTAGTACCAGACCTGAGATCTGTAGGTCCACTGGGTCAGGTCACATGAGCTGCTTAGTACCAGACCTGAGATCTGTAGGTCCACTGGGTCAGGTCACATGAGCTGCTTAGTACCAGACCTGAGATCTGTAGGTCCACTGGGTCAGGTCACATGAGCTGCTTAGTACCAGACCTGAGATCTGTAGGTCCACTGGGTCAGGTCACATGAGCTGCTTAGTACCAGACCTGAGATCTGTAGGCCTCCTCCACCGCTTCTAGACTTCCACCAGGCTTTGGACAAAAAACAATTATACACTGCACAAAAAAAAGGTTTAATCTTGCATTGAGTCTTAAACAATAAAATGTTTGCCAATGGGGTGCGATGATTTCAGTTGTTCCAATACAAATCAGCTTGTTTGATCTTCTCAAAAACAAGCTCAATTAAATGTAGGCACAACCTACAAAAGCAACAAAGGAACAACCCACCAAATTTCAAGCTATTGAAGTTTCAAGTTTGATTGGAACAAGGAAAATCCCAAATTTCACTTGCTTAAAGAAAACAAGATTTTAAGACTCAATATATGCGTAAAGGTCCGGTAAAAGTGAATTCAGAGATCGGTTTCTAAACACATTAGATAGTAGCTCAAAAGTGTAGCGTAGCAAAGTTAACGCTAACCGTTGTGTGATCTAACCTTGTTTGCTAGTTAGTCAAATAGACTAACTAGATTTTGGTAGTTTTATAGCAAAACGTTTTAGTGATCCATTGGAAAAAGAAGATGGCACTTGAGCTGAAAGGGAGCTGTCAATCAAGCGTGATCTGACCACACCCCCGCAATCCTGAGAAATGGTCTGAGCGAGTTTCTGAGCTGGCTTTTATAATAGTTGTTAGCGATTTTAAATTACTCAAATGTGTCTGGGTGGTTAATAACACATTCCTCTGTGGTGTGACAAACTCGGAACACATAATTAATTTCACTTTAACCCGACTTTAAAGTAATTGTGAAGATGTTTATTTTTTTTGCAGTGCAGAATTTATCTTTACCCTTTTCTAACCAAATCTACAGTATTTCATCATTACAGTGACTGTGAAATGCACTGTGAGTTGAATCATAATGTACACGTTTACTGTAGCAATGGTCTTCCAACGATGAAAACACAACATAATATATATATTTTCCATCTCTAGCAACATTAAGGTAAGACAGTTAGTGATATCAATAACAAACCTGGTGAAAACTGGACGTATTGTGGTTCTCTGTTCCTCGGGAGGCATGAGATGCTGACAGGTGCGTCTTTTGCCTCGGTTACAAAAATAGACTTTCTCATAAAATAATACACATAATTGATTTTTAGGTGATATATTCATCTGTTAAGGTAAATAGCAAGGCTGTTTTTCTTTCTTCTTTTTCTTTTAAGTAAATGTTATCTTGAGAGAGAGAGAGAGAGGGTGAGAGAGAGAGAGAGAGAGAGAGAAGTGAAACCAAGCACCAGTATTCTTTATATCCCCGTTAATAGCCGTGACTTGGGTTTTTCCCCCAAAAGCATCTTAAAAGTGAAGATGATCTTAGTGCTAAGATGGATTTTGGGGAGACCCCCCTTTGAGTCCGGCCCACACACACACACACACGCACGCTCCCCGGCCTCCGGGTTTTGCATAATCTAGTTGTGTCAAGGAGTTCCCTTTTTGAAAACCAGACTGTCTTTTTTACAAGCAGAACTCACACTGCTCAGACTGACGGCAGTCATCTGGAGAAAGGCATCGGCGACCTCTGGGCGACCTCTCGGCGACCTCTCCATCTGGCGCTCGGTCGGTCCGTGTCGGAGGTGCTCTCCTCAGCGCCTGATGGCCCGATTCCACCTATCGGTATCGGCAGTCGGGTCAGAAGGCGAGCTTTCGCGTAGATTTCGAATGACATTTATAGACCGGTGTCTCTATTATACGCTGACGATACCTCCCTTCTTGAGCGAACTT
>NC_140165.1:67825-140325 GCF_963971535.1 Notolepis coatsorum | reverse complement strand
GAGGGAACAACCTAAACATTACATTCAGAGAGGGAACAACCTAAACATTACATTACATTCAGAGAGGGAACAACCTAAACATTACATTCAGAGAGGGAACAACCTAAACATTACATTCAGAGAGGGAACAACCTAAACATTACATTACATTCAGAGAGGGAACAACCTAAACATTACATTACATTCAGAGAGGGAACAACCTAAACATTACATTCAGAGAGGGAACAACCTAAACATTACATTCAGAGAGGGAACAACCTAAACATTACATTCAGAGAGGGAACAACCTAAACATTACATTCAGAGAGGGAACAACCTAAACATTACATTCAGAGAGGGAACAACCTAAACATTACATTCAGAGAGGGAACAACCTAAACATTACATTCAGAGAGGGAACAACCTAAACATTACATTCAGAGAGGGAACAACCTAAACATTACATTACATTCAGAGAGGGAACAACCTAAACATTACATTCAGAGAGGGAACAACCTAAACATTACATTACATTCAGAGAGGGAACAACCTAAACATTACATTCAGAGAGGGAACAACCTAAACATTACATTCAGAGAGGGAACAACCTAAACATTACATTCAGAGAGGGAACAACCTAAACATTACATTCAGAGAGGGAACAACCTAAACATTACATTACATTCAGAGAGGGAACAACCTAAACATTACATTCAGAGAGGGAACAACCTAAACATTACATTACATTCAGAGAGGGAACAACCTAAACATTACATTACATTCAGAGAGGGAACAACCTAAACATTACATTCAGAGAGGGAACAACCTAAACATTACATTACATTCAGAGAAGGAACAACCTAAACATTACATTCAGAGAGGGAACAACCTAAACATTACATTCAGAGAGGGAACAACCTAAACATTACATTCAGAGAGGGAACAACCTAAACATTACATTCAGAGAGGGAACAACCTAAACATGACATTCAGAGAGGGAACAACCTAAACATTACATTCAGAGAGGGAACAACCTAAACATTACATTACATTCAGAGAGGGAACAACCTAAACATTACATTACATTCAGAGAGGGAACAACCTAAACATTACATTCAGAGAGGGAACAACCTAAACATTACATTCAGAGAGGGAACAACCTAAACATTACATTCAGAGAGGGAACAACCTAAACATTACATTACATTCAGAGAGGGAACAACCTAAACATTACATTCAGAGAGGGAACAACCTAAACATTACATTCAGAGAGGGAACAACCTAAACATTACATTCAGAGAGGGAACAACCTAAACATTACATTCAGAGAGGGAACAACCTAAACATTACATTCAGAGAGGGAACAACCTAAACATTACATTCAGAGAGGGAACAACCTAAACATTACATTCAGAGAGGGAACAACCTAAACATTACATTCAGAGAGGGAACAACCTAAACATTACATTACATTCAGAGAGGGAACAACCTAAACATTACATTCAGAGAGGGAACAACCTAAACATTACATTCAGAGAGGGAACAACCTAAACATTACATTCAGAGAGGGAACAACCTAAACATTACATTCAGAGAGGGAACAACCTAAACATTACATTCAGAGAGGGAACAACCTAAACATTACATTACATTCAGAGAGGGAACAACCTAAACATTACATTACATTCAGAGAGGGAACAACCTAAACATTACATTCAGAGAGGGAACAACCTAAACATTACATTACATTCAGAGAGGGAACAACCTAAACATGGACATTACATTCAGAGAGGGAACAACCTAAACATTACATTCAGAGAGGGAACAACCTAAACATTACATTACATTCAGAGAGGGAACAACCTAAACATTACATTACATTCAGAGAGGGAACAACCTAAACATTACATTACATTCAGAGAGGGAACAACCTAAACATTACATTCAGAGAGGGAACAACCTAAACATTACATTACATTCAGAGAGGGAACAACCTAAACATGGACATTACATTCAGAGAGGGAACAACCTAAACATTACATTCAGAGAGGGAACAACCTAAACATTACATTACATTCAGAGAGGGAACAACCTAAACATTACATTCAGAGAGGGAACAACCTAAACATTACATTACATTCAGAGAGGGAACAACCTAAACATTACATTCAGAGAGGGAACAACCTAAACATTACATTACATTCAGAGAGGGAACAACCTAAACATTACATTACATTCAGAGAGGGAACAACCTAAACATTACATTCAGAGAGGGAACAACCTAAACATTACATTCAGAGAGGGAACAACCTAAACATTACATTCAGAGAGGGAACAACCTAAACATTACATTACATTCAGAGAGGGAACAACCTAAACATTACATTACATTCAGAGAGGGAACAACCTAAACATTACATTCAGAGAGGGAACAACCTAAACATTACATTCAGAGAGGGAACAACCTAAACATTACATTACATTCAGAGAGGGAACAACCTAAACATTACATTACATTCAGAGAGGGAACAACCTAAACATTACATTCAGAGAGGGAACAACCTAAACATTACATTACATTCAGAGAGGGAACAACCTAAACATTACATTCAGAGAGGGAACAACCTAAACATTACATTACATTCAGAGAGGGAACAACCTAAACATTACATTCAGTGAGGGAACAACCTAAACATTACATTACATTCAGAGAGGGAACAACCTAAACATTACATTACATTCAGAGAGGGAACAACCTAAACATTACATTACATTCAGAGAGGGAACAACCTAAACAACGGGGGTGTAAGAAGTACCCAGAAATGATACATAACCCTTTCACTGCCACACGACAGCCAGTTAACCCTTTCACTGTGACAATACAGAAGGTTAGCCCTTTACTGTCACACAACCGACGGCAATGCTCCATCATTAGCATCATTAGCTCCGCATCACTGCCACACGCAGAAAAATCGTGTGGCAGTGAAATAGTTAAGTGAAAGTATGGGTACCGTCTCAAAATCTTACTCAAGTAAAAGTCAGAGTATCGGGCTAAAAACACACTTGAGTAAAAGTGAAAAAGTTTCTACTTTTAAATGTACTTAAGTACTAAAAAGTAAAAGTAAAAACTTATCACTCTGACTGTCTATTCTTCTGATAGCAGGTGTTTAATCAAAGATCCCTGCTTTCTAGTCTTGCACAAGGACCAATCAGCATGGGTATGGGCGGGTTCATTTTCCATTGATGGGGATTTGATTGGCTGTTTTTAAATAAAGGGCGGCCGCAGGGTTAATAACGTTAACGTTAGTTCGGCCAGAGAAACAAATATACTAATTAAACTAGTTGGACCTGCGAGATTTGTACTTTGTACTTTGTGTAGGTCTGCATTTTAAATGTAAGGAGTAAAAAGTATGTTTTTTTTTCTCTGAAATGTAATTGAGTAAAAGTACAAGTATACAAACCTAATAATACTTGAGTAAAGTACAAATCCCCCAAAACAGTACTTAAGTATTGTAACAAAGTACAATTACTCAAGTACTCCACACCCCTGCTGACGTTACATGGTGCTGATATAGAATACAGTACACAATACATTAGATCAGGGGTTCTCAGACTTCTTGGTTCATGACCCTTAATAACAGAAGGACCCCCCCCCCTCCCCAAAACATGATCAAGCGTAGACAGTAAAACAATCAAAGTGACTGAAAGATTTATAATTCACTTCATTAGTGATTGAAGGGAAGCTGCTATCGATTCTTAATTATTTCACAAGATAAAACCATATTCTATACTAAAGAAATTATATACATTTTGATAATGTACTTGTGTGTCTTTTTGTGACCTCCCAACATGATCCGGTGACCCTGCGGGCGGTCTCGCCCCCCAGGCTGAGAACCACTCCATTAGATCGTACTCAAACAAACACGTCACTCTGACCGGCAGCAGAGGTTCCACTGTTTCTAATCTGACCCATAGAGTCTGAGTCTGTTTCTAATCTGACCCATAGAGTCTGAGTCTGTTTCTAATCTGACCCATAGAGTCTGAGTCTGTTTCTAATCTGACCCATAGAGTCTGAGTCTGTTTCTAATCTGACCCATAGAGTCTGAGTCTGTTTCTAATCTGACCCATAGAGTCTGAGTCTGTTTCTAATCTGACCCATAGAGTCTGTTTCTAATCTGACCCATAGAGTCTGAGTCTGTTTCTAATCTGACCCATAGAGTCTGTTTCTAATCTGACCCATAGAGTCTGAGTCTGTTTCTAATCTGACCCATAGAGCCTGAGTCTGTTTCTAATCTGACCCATAGAGCCTGAGTCTGTTGTTAATCTGACCCATAGAGTCTGTTTCTAATCTGACCCATAGAGTCTGAGTCTGTTTCTAATCTGACCCATAGAGCCTGAGTCTGTTTCTAATCTGACCCATAGAGTCTGAGTCTGTTTCTAATCTGACCCATAGAGTCTGAGTCTGTTTCTAATCTGACCCATAGAGCCTGAGTCTGTTTCTAATCTGACCCATAGAGCCTGAGTCTGTTTCTAATCTGACCCATAGAGCCTGAGTCTGTTGTTAATCTGACCCATAGAGCCTGAGTCTGTTTCTAATCTGACCCATAGAGCCTGAGTCTGTTTCTAATCTGACCCATAGAGCCTGAGTCTGTTTCTAATCTGACCCATAGAGTCTGAGTCTGTTGTTAATCTGACCCATAGAGTCTGAGCCTGTTTCTAATCTGACCCATAGAGTCTGTTTCTAATCTGACCCATAGAGTCTGAGCCTGTTTCTAATCTGACCCATAGAGTCTGAGTCTAATCTGACCCATAGAGTCTGTTTCTAATCTGACCCATAGAGTCTGAGTCTAATCTGACCCATAGAGTCTGTTTCTAATCTGACCCATAGAGTCTGTTTCTAATCTGACCCATAGAGTCTGTTTCTAATCTGACCCATAGAGTCTGAGTCTGTTTCTAATCTGACCCATAGAGTCTGTTTCTAATCTGACCCATAGAGTCTGTTTCTAATCTGACCCATAGAGCCTGAGTCTAATCTGACCCATAGAGTCTGAGTCTGTTTCTAATCTGACCCATAGAGTCTGAGTCTGTTTCTAATCTGACCCATAGAGTCTGAGTCTGTTTCTAATCTGACCCATAGAGCCTGAGTCTGTTTCTAATCTGACCCATAGAGCCTGAGTCTGTTTCTAATCTGACCCATAGAGTCTGTTTCTAATCTGACCCATAGAGCCTGAGTCTGTTGTTAATCTGACCCATAGAGCCTGAGTCTGTTTCTAATCTGACCCATAGAGTCTGAGTCTGTTTCTAATCTGACCCATAGAGTCTGAGTCTGTTTCTAATCTGACCCATAGAGCCTGAGTCTGTTTCTAATCTGACCCATAGAGCCTGAGTCTGTTGTTAATCTGACCCATAGAGTCTGAGTCTGTTTCTAATCTGACCCATAGACTCTGAGCCTGTTTCTAATCTGACCCATAGAGTCTGTTTCTAATCTGACCCATAGAGTCTGAGCCTGTTTCTAATCTGACCCATAGAGTCTGAGTCTAATCTGACCATAGAGTCTGTTTCTAATCTGACCCATAGAGTCTGAGTCTAATCTGACCCATAGAGTCTGTTTCTAATCTGACCCATAGAGTCTGTTTCTAATCTGACCCATAGAGTCTGTTTCTAATCTGACCCATAGAGTCTGAGTCTGTTTCTAATCTGACCCATAGAGTCTGTTTCTAATCTGACCCATAGAGTCTGTTTCTAATCTGACCCATAGAGTCTGTTTCTAATCTGACCCATAGAGTCTGTTTCTAATCTGACCCATAGAGCCTGAGTCTGTTTCTAATCTGACCCATAGAGTCTGTTTCTAATCTGACCCATAGAGTCTGTTTCTAATCTGACCCATAGAGTCTGAGTCTAATCTGACCCATAGAGTCTGTTTCTAATCTGACCCATAGAGTCTGTTTCTAATCTGACCCATAGAGTCTGTTTCTAATCTGACCCATAGAGTCTGAGTCTAATCTGACCCATAGAGTCTGTTTCTAATCTGACCCATAGAGTCTGAGTCTAATCTGACCAATAGAGTCTGTTTCTAATCTGACCCATAGAGCCTGAGTCTAATCTGACCCATAGAGTCTGTTTCTAATCTGACCCATAGAGTCTGAGTCTAATCTGACCCATAGAGTCTGTTTCTAATCTGACCCATAGAGTCTGAGTCTGTTTCTAATCTGACCCATAGAGTCTGAGTCTGTTTCTAATCTGACCCATAGAGCCTGAGTCCTGTTTCTAATCTGACCCATAGAGCCTGAGTCTGTTTCTAATCTGACCCATAGAGCCTGAGTCTGTTTCTAATCTGACCCATAGAGCCTGAGTCTGTTGTTAATCTGACCCATAGAGTCTGTTTCTAATCTGACCCATAGAGTCTGTTTCTAATCTGACCCATAGAGCCTGAGTCTGTTTCTAATCTGACCCATAGAGCCTGAGTCTGTTGTTAATCTGACCCATAGATCCTGAGTCTATTTCTAATCTGACCCATAGAGTCTGAGTCTGTTTCTAATCTGACCCATAGAGTCTGTTTCTAATCTGACCCATAGAGTCTGAGTCTGTTTCTAATCTGACCCATAGAGTCTGTTTCTAATCTGACCCATAGAGTCTGTTTCTAATCTGACCCATAGAGTCTGAGTCTAATCTGACCCATAGAGTCTGTTTCTAATCTGACCCATAGAGTCTGAGTCTAATCTGACCCATAGAGTCTGTTTCTAATCTGACCCATAGAGTCTGAGTCTAATCTGACCCATAGAGTCTGTTTCTAATCTGACCCATAGAGTCTGAGTCTAATCTGACCCATAGAGTCTGTTTCTAATCTGACCCATAGAGTCTGTTTCTAATCTGACCCATAGAGCCTGAGTCTGTTTCTAATCTGACCCATAGAGCCTGAGTCTGTTGTTAATCTGACCCATAGAGCCTGAGTCTGTTTCTAATCTGACCCATAGAGTCTGAGTCTGTTTCTAATCTGACCCATAGACTCTGAGCCTGTTTCTAATCTGACCCATAGAGTCTGTTTCTAATCTGACCCATAGAGCCTGAGTCTGTTTCTAATCTGACCCATAGAGCCTGAGTCTGTTGTTAATCTGACCCATAGAGCCTGAGTCTGTTTCTAATCTGACCCATAGAGTCTGAGTCTGTTTCTAATCTGACCCATAGAGTCTGTTTCTAATCTGACCCATAGAGTCTGAGTCTGTTTCTAATCTGACCCATAGAGTCTGTTTCTAATCTGACCCATAGAGTCTGTTTCTAATCTGACCCATAGAGTCTGAGTCTAATCTGACCCATAGAGTCTGTTTCTAATCTGACCCATAGAGTCTGAGTCTAATCTGACCCATAGAGTCTGTTTCTAATCTGACCCATAGAGTCTGAGTCTAATCTGACCCATAGAGTCTGTTTCTAATCTGACCCATAGAGTCTGAGTCTAATCTGACCCATAGAGTCTGTTTCTAATCTGACCCATAGAGTCTGTTTCTAATCTGACCCATAGAGCCTGAGTCTGTTTCTAATCTGACCCATAGAGCCTGAGTCTGTTGTTAATCTGACCCATAGAGCCTGAGTCTGTTTCTAATCTGACCCATAGAGTCTGAGTCTGTTTCTAATCTGACCCATAGACTCTGAGCCTGTTTCTAATCTGACCCATAGAGTCTGTTTCTAATCTGACCCATAGAGTCTGAGCCTGTTTCTAATCTGACCCATAGAGCCTGAGTCTGTTGTTAATCTGACCCATAGAGCCTGAGTCTGTTTCTAATCTGACCCATAGAGCCTGAGTCTGTTTCTAATCTGACCCATAGAGTCTGAGTCTGTTTCTAATCTGACCCATAGACTCTGAGCCTGTTTCTAATCTGACCCATAGAGTCTGTTTCTAATCTGACCCATAGAGTCTGAGTCTAATCTGACCCATAGAGTCTGTTTCTAATCTGACCCATAGAGTCTGTTTCTAATCTGACCCATAGAGTCTGTTTCTAATCTGACCCATAGAGTCTGAGTCTGTTTCTAATCTGACCCATAGAGTCTGAGTCTGTTTCTAATCTGACCCATAGAGCCTGAGTCTGTTTCTAATCTGACCCATAGAGCCTGAGTCTGTTGTTAATCTGACCCATAGAGTCTGTTTCTAATCTGACCCATAGAGTCTGAGTCTGTTTCTAATCTGACCCATAGAGCCTGAGTCTGTTTCTAATCTGACCCATAGAGTCTGAGTCTGTTTCTAATCTGACCCATAGAGTCTGAGTCTGTTTCTAATCTGACCCATAGAGCCTGAGTCTGTTTCTAATCTGACCCATAGAGCCTGAGTCTGTTTCTAATCTGACCCATAGAGCCTGAGTCTGTTGTTAATCTGACCCATAGAGCCTGAGTCTGTTTCTAATCTGACCCATAGAGCCTGAGTCTGTTTCTAATCTGACCCATAGAGCCTGAGTCTGTTTCTAATCTGACCCATAGAGTCTGAGTCTGTTGTTAATCTGACCCATAGAGTCTGAGCCTGTTTCTAATCTGACCCATAGAGTCTGTTTCTAATCTGACCCATAGAGTCTGAGCCTGTTTCTAATCTGACCCATAGAGTCTGAGTCTAATCTGACCCATAGAGTCTGTTTCTAATCTGACCCATAGAGTCTGAGTCTAATCTGACCCATAGAGTCTGTTTCTAATCTGACCCATAGAGTCTGTTTCTAATCTGACCCATAGAGTCTGTTTCTAATCTGACCCATAGAGTCTGAGTCTGTTTCTAATCTGACCCATAGAGTCTGTTTCTAATCTGACCCATAGAGTCTGTTTCTAATCTGACCCATAGAGCCTGAGTCTAATCTGACCCATAGAGTCTGAGTCTGTTTCTAATCTGACCCATAGAGTCTGAGTCTGTTTCTAATCTGACCCATAGAGTCTGAGTCTGTTTCTAATCTGACCCATAGAGCCTGAGTCTGTTTCTAATCTGACCCATAGAGCCTGAGTCTGTTTCTAATCTGACCCATAGAGTCTGTTTCTAATCTGACCCATAGAGCCTGAGTCTGTTGTTAATCTGACCCATAGAGCCTGAGTCTGTTTCTAATCTGACCCATAGAGTCTGAGTCTGTTTCTAATCTGACCCATAGAGTCTGAGTCTGTTTCTAATCTGACCCATAGAGCCTGAGTCTGTTTCTAATCTGACCCATAGAGCCTGAGTCTGTTGTTAATCTGACCCATAGAGTCTGAGTCTGTTTCTAATCTGACCCATAGACTCTGAGCCTGTTTCTAATCTGACCCATAGAGTCTGTTTCTAATCTGACCCATAGAGTCTGAGCCTGTTTCTAATCTGACCCATAGAGTCTGAGTCTAATCTGACCATAGAGTCTGTTTCTAATCTGACCCATAGAGTCTGAGTCTAATCTGACCCATAGAGTCTGTTTCTAATCTGACCCATAGAGTCTGTTTCTAATCTGACCCATAGAGTCTGTTTCTAATCTGACCCATAGAGTCTGAGTCTGTTTCTAATCTGACCCATAGAGTCTGTTTCTAATCTGACCCATAGAGTCTGTTTCTAATCTGACCCATAGAGTCTGTTTCTAATCTGACCCATAGAGTCTGTTTCTAATCTGACCCATAGAGCCTGAGTCTGTTTCTAATCTGACCCATAGAGTCTGTTTCTAATCTGACCCATAGAGTCTGTTTCTAATCTGACCCATAGAGTCTGAGTCTAATCTGACCCATAGAGTCTGTTTCTAATCTGACCCATAGAGTCTGTTTCTAATCTGACCCATAGAGTCTGTTTCTAATCTGACCCATAGAGTCTGAGTCTAATCTGACCCATAGAGTCTGTTTCTAATCTGACCCATAGAGTCTGAGTCTAATCTGACCAATAGAGTCTGTTTCTAATCTGACCCATAGAGCCTGAGTCTAATCTGACCCATAGAGTCTGTTTCTAATCTGACCCATAGAGTCTGAGTCTAATCTGACCCATAGAGTCTGTTTCTAATCTGACCCATAGAGTCTGAGTCTGTTTCTAATCTGACCCATAGAGTCTGAGTCTGTTTCTAATCTGACCCATAGAGCCTGAGTCCTGTTTCTAATCTGACCCATAGAGCCTGAGTCTGTTTCTAATCTGACCCATAGAGCCTGAGTCTGTTTCTAATCTGACCCATAGAGCCTGAGTCTGTTGTTAATCTGACCCATAGAGTCTGTTTCTAATCTGACCCATAGAGTCTGTTTCTAATCTGACCCATAGAGCCTGAGTCTGTTTCTAATCTGACCCATAGAGCCTGAGTCTGTTGTTAATCTGACCCATAGATCCTGAGTCTATTTCTAATCTGACCCATAGAGTCTGAGTCTGTTTCTAATCTGACCCATAGAGTCTGTTTCTAATCTGACCCATAGAGTCTGAGTCTGTTTCTAATCTGACCCATAGAGTCTGTTTCTAATCTGACCCATAGAGTCTGTTTCTAATCTGACCCATAGAGTCTGAGTCTAATCTGACCCATAGAGTCTGTTTCTAATCTGACCCATAGAGTCTGAGTCTAATCTGACCCATAGAGTCTGTTTCTAATCTGACCCATAGAGTCTGAGTCTAATCTGACCCATAGAGTCTGTTTCTAATCTGACCCATAGAGTCTGAGTCTAATCTGACCCATAGAGTCTGTTTCTAATCTGACCCATAGAGTCTGTTTCTAATCTGACCCATAGAGCCTGAGTCTGTTTCTAATCTGACCCATAGAGCCTGAGTCTGTTGTTAATCTGACCCATAGAGCCTGAGTCTGTTTCTAATCTGACCCATAGAGTCTGAGTCTGTTTCTAATCTGACCCATAGACTCTGAGCCTGTTTCTAATCTGACCCATAGAGTCTGTTTCTAATCTGACCCATAGAGCCTGAGTCTGTTTCTAATCTGACCCATAGAGCCTGAGTCTGTTGTTAATCTGACCCATAGAGCCTGAGTCTGTTTCTAATCTGACCCATAGAGTCTGAGTCTGTTTCTAATCTGACCCATAGAGTCTGTTTCTAATCTGACCCATAGAGTCTGAGTCTGTTTCTAATCTGACCCATAGAGTCTGTTTCTAATCTGACCCATAGAGTCTGTTTCTAATCTGACCCATAGAGTCTGAGTCTAATCTGACCCATAGAGTCTGTTTCTAATCTGACCCATAGAGTCTGAGTCTAATCTGACCCATAGAGTCTGTTTCTAATCTGACCCATAGAGTCTGAGTCTAATCTGACCCATAGAGTCTGTTTCTAATCTGACCCATAGAGTCTGAGTCTAATCTGACCCATAGAGTCTGTTTCTAATCTGACCCATAGAGTCTGTTTCTAATCTGACCCATAGAGCCTGAGTCTGTTTCTAATCTGACCCATAGAGCCTGAGTCTGTTGTTAATCTGACCCATAGAGCCTGAGTCTGTTTCTAATCTGACCCATAGAGTCTGAGTCTGTTTCTAATCTGACCCATAGACTCTGAGCCTGTTTCTAATCTGACCCATAGAGTCTGTTTCTAATCTGACCCATAGAGTCTGAGCCTGTTTCTAATCTGACCCATAGAGCCTGAGTCTGTTGTTAATCTGACCCATAGAGCCTGAGTCTGTTTCTAATCTGACCCATAGAGCCTGAGTCTGTTTCTAATCTGACCCATAGAGTCTGAGTCTGTTTCTAATCTGACCCATAGACTCTGAGCCTGTTTCTAATCTGACCCATAGAGTCTGTTTCTAATCTGACCCATAGAGTCTGAGTCTAATCTGACCCATAGAGTCTGTTTCTAATCTGACCCATAGAGTCTGTTTCTAATCTGACCCATAGAGTCTGTTTCTAATCTGACCCATAGAGTCTGAGTCTGTTTCTAATCTGACCCATAGAGTCTGAGTCTGTTTCTAATCTGACCCATAGAGCCTGAGTCTGTTTCTAATCTGACCCATAGAGTCTGTTTCTAATCTGACCCATAGAGTCTGAGTCTAATCTCACCCATAGAGTCTGTTTCTAATCTGACCCATATAGTCTGAGTCTAATCTGACCAATAGAGTCTGTTTCTAATCTGACCCATAGAGCCTGAGTCTAATCTGACCCATAGAGTCTGTTTCTAATCTGACCCATAGAGTCTGTTTCTAATCTGACCCATAGAGTCTGAGTCTGTTTCTAATCTGACCCATAGAGCCTGAGTCTGTTTCTAATCTGACCCATAGAGTCTGAGTCTAATCTGACCCATAGAGTCTGTTTCTAATCTGACCCATAGAGTCTGAGTCTGTTTCTAATCTGACCCATAGAGTCTGAGTCTGAGTCTAATCTGACCCATAGAGTCTGAGTCTAATCTGACCCATAGAGTCTGTTTCTAATCTGACCCATAGAGTCTGAGTCTGTTTCTAATCTGACCCATAGAGTCTGTTTCTAATCTGACCCATAGAGTCTGAGTCTGTTTCTAATCTGACCCATAGAGTCTGTTTCTAATCTGACCCATAGAGTCTGTTTCTAATCTGACCCATAGAGTCTGAGTCTAATCTGACCCATAGAGTCTGTTTCTAATCTGACCCATAGAGTCTGAGTCTAATCTGACCCATAGAGTCTGTTTCTAATCTGACCCATAGAGTCTGAGTCTAATCTGACCCATAGAGTCTGTTTCTAATCTGACCCATAGAGTCTGAGTCTAATCTGACCCATAGAGTCTGTTTCTAATCTGACCCATAGAGTCTGTTTCTAATCTGACCCATAGAGCCTGAGTCTGTTTCTAATCTGACCCATAGAGCCTGAGTCTGTTGTTAATCTGACCCATAGAGCCTGAGTCTGTTTCTAATCTGACCCATAGAGTCTGAGTCTGTTTCTAATCTGACCCATAGACTCTGAGCCTGTTTCTAATCTGACCCATAGAGTCTGTTTCTAATCTGACCCATAGAGTCTGAGCCTGTTTCTAATCTGACCCATAGAGCCTGAGTCTGTTGTTAATCTGACCCATAGAGCCTGAGTCTGTTTCTAATCTGACCCATAGAGCCTGAGTCTGTTTCTAATCTGACCCATAGAGTCTGAGTCTGTTTCTAATCTGACCCATAGACTCTGAGCCTGTTTCTAATCTGACCCATAGAGTCTGTTTCTAATCTGACCCATAGAGTCTGAGTCTAATCTGACCCATAGAGTCTGTTTCTAATCTGACCCATAGAGTCTGTTTCTAATCTGACCCATAGAGTCTGTTTCTAATCTGACCCATAGAGTCTGAGTCTGTTTCTAATCTGACCCATAGAGTCTGAGTCTGTTTCTAATCTGACCCATAGAGCCTGAGTCTGTTTCTAATCTGACCCATAGAGTCTGTTTCTAATCTGACCCATAGAGTCTGAGTCTAATCTCACCCATAGAGTCTGTTTCTAATCTGACCCATATAGTCTGAGTCTAATCTGACCAATAGAGTCTGTTTCTAATCTGACCCATAGAGCCTGAGTCTAATCTGACCCATAGAGTCTGTTTCTAATCTGACCCATAGAGTCTGTTTCTAATCTGACCCATAGAGTCTGAGTCTGTTTCTAATCTGACCCATAGAGCCTGAGTCTGTTTCTAATCTGACCCATAGAGTCTGAGTCTAATCTGACCCATAGAGTCTGTTTCTAATCTGACCCATAGAGTCTGAGTCTGTTTCTAATCTGACCCATAGAGTCTGAGTCTGAGTCTAATCTGACCCATAGAGTCTGAGTCTAATCTGACCCATAGAGTCTGTTTCTAATCTGACCCATAGAGTCTGTTTCTAATCTGACCCATAGAGTCTGAGTCTGTTTCTAATCTGACCCATAGAGTCTGAGTCTAATCTGACCCATAGAGCCTGAGTCTGTTTCTAATCTGACCCATAGAGTCTGTTTCTAATCTGACCCATAGAGTCTGAGTCTAATCTGACCCATAGAGTCTGAGTCTAATCTGACCCATAGAGTCTGTTTCTAATCTGACCCATAGAGTCTGAGCCTGTTTCTAATCTGACCCATAGAGTCTGAGTCTGTTTCTAATCTGACCCATAGAGTCTGTTTCTAATCTGACCCATAGAGCCTGAGTCTGTTTCTAATCTGACCCATAGAGTCTGTTTCTAATCTGACCCATAGAGTCTGAGTCTAATCTGACCCATAGAGTCTGTTTCTAATCTGACCCATAGAGTCTGTTTCTAATCTGACCCATAGAGTCTGAGTCTGTTTCTAATCTGACCCATAGAGTCTGAGTCTGTTTCTAATCTGACCCATAGAGCCTGAGTCTGTTTCTAATCTGACCCATAGAGTCTGTTTCTAATCTGACCCATAGAGTCTGAGTCTGTTTCTAATCTGACCCATAGAGCCTGAGTCTGTTTCTAATCTGACCCATAGAGTCTGTTTCTAATCTGACCCATAGAGTCTGAGTCTAATCTGACCCATAGAGTCTGTTTCTAATCTGACCCATAGAGTCTGAGCCTGTTTCTAATCTGACCCATAGAGTCTGAGTCTGTTTCTAATCTGACCCATAGAGTCTGTTTCTAATCTGACCCATAGAGCCTGAGTCTGTTTCTAATCTGACCCATAGAGTCTGTTTCTAATCTGACCCATAGAGTCTGAGTCTAATCTGACCCATAGAGTCTGTTTCTAATCTGACCCATAGAGTCTGTTTCTAATCTGACCCATAGAGTCTGAGTCTGTTTCTAATCTGACCCATAGAGTCTGAGTCTGTTTCTAATCTGACCCATAGAGCCTGAGTCTGTTTCTAATCTGACCCATAGAGTCTGTTTCTAATCTGACCCATAGAGTCTGAGTCTGTTTCTAATCTGACCCATAGAGCCTGAGTCTGTTTCTAATCTGACCCATAGAGTCTGTTTCTAATCTGACCCATAGAGTCTGTTTCTAATCTGACCCATAGAGTCTGTTTCTAATCTGACCCATAGAGCCTGAGTCTGTTTCTAATCTGACCCATAGAGTCTGTTTCTAATCTGACCCATAGAGTCTGTTTCTAATCTGACCCATAGAGTCTGAGTCTAATCTGACCCATAGAGTCTGTTTCTAATCTGACCCATAGTCTGTTTCTAATCTGACCCATAGAGTCTGTTTCTAATCTGACCCATAGAGTCTGAGTCTAATCTGACCTATAGAGTCTGTTTCTAATCTGACCCATAGAGTTAGTTTCTAATCTGACCCATGCTATATAAATAAAGGTCATTCATTCATAGAGCCTGAGTCCTGTTTCTAATGGGCTTTGGTGTTAAAACCCTTTTAACCCTACGTGCCCCTCCTGGGGCCCAATCACCACGGCTGCTTCTCTGTACCGTAACTCTTTGAGTGTTTGCGCTATCGACAGACAACCCAGCGCCGTCTGAAAGCCAAGGAGCTAAGCTTTCCTCACATATACTGTCTTTTACGGTCATCCAAAAACTGTGGGAGTTATACATTTTTTTTTATTCCGCCTAGAAAAAGGTGAGTAAAAATGAGCCTAAAAAGCATCATCTAAAAGGCCAGGGTTAAAAAAAAATGTATTGCAGTGGCATAATAGTTCCATGTTCAACATTTACATGTGATACGCTAAAGTGATGGGCAATTGCAGTGTCTACTTCACTAAAAACCTGTAGAAATCCCATTCCGATGTTTGTTTTCCTTGTCTAATAACAGTTTGATACATACAGTAATTTCAAACAATAATAGACATTGAAAGCTGAAGAAGTTCTGAAAAAAGGGGGAAAAGCACTTACTCACAGCACATTCTCTGACCATTACACAGCAATAACAACAACATATAGCCAGGCGGACTGTTTCAGGCGTAGGCTTAACCATGCTAGCCAATGGCCAATTGTATTAAAGGAACACTCCAACATCTCCCCCAGAGTCAGATGAGAAGTTTGATATCAGTTTAATCTGTGCTGGAGTCGTTGGACATTGTATTTCTTCACTTTTGACAGCTAGCTGATCCCTACTGTTTCCAGTCCTTGTGCTAAGCTAGGCTAGCTGCTCCCTACTGCTTCCTGTCCTTGTGCTAAGCTAGGCTAGCTGCTCCCTACTGCTTCCAGTCCTTGTGCTAAGCTAGGCTAGCTGCTCCCTACTGCTTCCAGTCCTTGTGCTAAGCTAGGCTAGCTGCTCCCTACTGCTTCCAGTCCTTGTGCTAAGCTAGGCTAGCTGCTCCCTACTGCTTCCAGTCCTTGTGCTAAGCTAGGCTAGCTGCTCCCTACTGCTTCCAGTCCGTGTACTAAGCTAGGCTAGCTGCTCCCTACTGCTTCCAGTCCTTGTGCTAAGCTAGGCTAGCTGCTCCCTACTGCTTCCAGTCCTTGTGCTAAGCTAGGCTAGCTGCTCCCTACTGCTTCCAGTCCTTGTGCTAAGCTAGGCTAGCTGCTCCCTACTGCTTCCAGTCCTTGTGCTAAGCTAGGCTAGCTGCTCCCTACTGCTTCCAGTCCTTGTGCTAAGCTAGGCTAGCTGCTCCCTACTGCTTCCAGTCCTTGTGCTAAGCTAGGCTAGCTGCTCCCTACTGCTTCCGGGAGCATGTCTATGTTCCCCGGGTCCTATGTTCTCTGGTAGCGATAGATAGTCAGACCACCAGCCCTGATTCCAAACTCTAACCTTAACCAACTTCGAAAGAGGGCCTACATTTAACCAGTTCGAAACAAGGCTGACATTAATAATTAATCAAATAATAAAAATGTATAACATTTTCAATCAATTAATCAATCAATCGGGGAACATAGGACCCGGGGAACATAGGGATGATCCCCTGCCTCCAGTCCTTGTGCTAAGCTAGGCTAGCATGCACCTGGACCTCTCTCTCTGGGGCTACTGGACACACAGAGTTGAAACTGACAGCACTCGTCTTGTCTGACTCTGGGGGAGGTGACGCGTATCGGATCATTCCTTTAACGATGTCAGCCCCCATGTTTGATGTCATTCAGTCCTCCTAATCTACCCCACAATGTAACACATCTACTTGAGCTGTTAGCTAACACTTGCTACCAAGCTGTAGAGCTATGTCAGCTAGCTAATCAAAAGGCGATATAGTAGCTAGCATTAGCTATAACATTTGGCATTCATTAAGAAACAGAGCTATTCTGCGTGTCTAGTCTGTAAGGAGTGAATCCAGCTGAAGATCCGAGTCCAAAGTAAGAAGTGAGTTCCTGCACACGCAAGATCACCTCTGCGTTGATTTATTCGTCTACGTTTCAGTCTCAAGACATCTGTTGAGTCTCGAGAGCGGTCTTGACCGAAACTTTGATGCATAAATAAATGCAGAGGTGATTCTGTGTTTGCAACATTTACATTTTTATTTACTTCATCCATAATTATCAGACGTTCACAAATGACATGCCATGTTCATTGGTATTAGTCCTGGGGTTTCGATGACATCACAACACAAATGACCACCAGGAAGACGTACATCACAGCAAACAGCCACGACACAACACACACCAGTGACATCACACCCACAACACAACACACACCAGTGACATCACACCCACAACACAACACACACCAGTGACATCACACCCACAACACAACACACACCAGTGACATCACACCCACAACACAACACACACCAGTGACATCAGACCCACAACACAACACACACCAGTGACATCACACCCACAACACAACACACACCAGTGACATCACACCCACAACACAACACACACCAGTGACATCACACCCACGACACAACACACACCAGTGACATCAGACCCACAACACAACACACACCAGTGACATCACACCCACAACACAACACACACCAGTGACATCAGACCCACAACACAACACACACCAGTGACATCACACCCACAACACAACACACACCAGTGACATCAGACCCACAACACAACACACACCAGTGACATCACACCCACAACACAACACACACCAGTGACATCAGACCCACAACACAACACACACCAGTGACATCACACCCACAACACAACACACACCAGTGACATCACACCCACAACACAACACACACCAGTGACATCACACCCACAACACAACACACACCAGTGACATCACACCCACGACACAACACACACCAGTGACATCAGACCCACGACACAACACACACCAGTGACATCACACCCACGACACAAGTACAACACACACCAGTGACATCAGACCCACAACACAACACACACCAGTGACATCACACCCACAACACAACACACACCAGTGACATCACACCCACAACACAACACACACCAGTGACATCACACCCACAACACAACACACACCAGTGACATCACACCCACAACACAACACACACCAGTGACATCAGACCCACAACACAACACACACCAGTGACATCACACCCACAACACAACACACACCAGTGACATCACACCCACAACACAACACACACCAGTGACATCACACCCACAACACAACACACACCAGTGACATCAGACCCACAACACAACACACACCAGTGACATCACACCCACAACACAACACACACCAGTGACATCACACCCACAACACAACACACACCAGTGACATCACACCCACAACACAACACACACCAGTGACATCAGACCCACAACACAACACACACCAGTGACATCACACCCACAACACAACACACACCAGTGACATCACACCCACAACACAACACACACCAGTGACATCACACCCACAACACAACACACACCAGTGACATCACACCCACGACACAACACACACCAGTGACATCAGACCCACGACACAAGTACAACACACACCAGTGACATCAGACCCACAACACAACACACACCAGTGACATCACACCCACGACACAACACACACCAGTGACATCACACCCACAACACAACACACACCAGTGACATCACACCCACGACACAACACACACCAGTGACATCACACCCACGACACAACACACACCAGTGACATCACACCCACGACACAACACACACCAGTGACATCAGACCCACGACACAACACACACCAGTGACATCACACCCACGACACAACACACACCAGTGACATCACACTGCCAACATTCCATCTTGACCAGTCATCTAATCTTGAGTTGTAAAGGTGCAGAACAATATATCTGAGGTAGTGGGGGGGGGGGGGGGGGGGGGGGTTTAGGTGAAGGTACAGTATATCTTACTGTAAGGTTCAGTATTATTGATCTAGGATGGAAGATGTAATTTGGATGCAGTGAATCATGAAATCCACACGTTGGAAACTGGAGACGAGACATAATCTTCCCAGCGTTGGTATTACCAGTTCGTACCTATACAAAAAAGTATTATGGTATTTCCCCCAAAAAGTATCATGGTATTTCCTAAAAAGTATAATAGTATTTCCGAAAGAGTATCATAGTATTTCCAAAAAAAGGATCATGGTATTTCCATAATCCTTTGGTCACTGACAGTAGTGACCACAAAATTGTTATCATGGTTTATATTGGATTATATACCCTGGTATTGTACAAATGTGTTACCATGGCGATATATGACTTCTACCATGGCAGTACACTATAGGCCACAAGTTCACTTAAAGGAAGAGGCCAACTTTTGGGGAAATTTGCTTATTTGCCCTCTACCCTGGAGTTAGACAAGCAGATACCCTTTTCTTCTCTGTGCATGCTTAGGGAACAGCCGCACCGTTAGCCTAGCTTAGCGTCATTCACTGGAAGTAGGTGTGCCAGTGTAGCCTAGTTCCCTACAGTCACGAAATACACTCCAAATACAACTCCAAAACGTTCCTGTAAACATGTTGTGACCTGTGTATTTACCACGTGGAGAAATGGTCCTACTAATCACCATAAAGTACCACAAAGAACTACAAAGTACCCCAAAGTATACCCCAAAATACCACAAAGTACCCTAAAAATACCCCAAAGTACCACAAAATACCTCAAAGTACCCCAAAATATCCCAAAGTATACCCCAAAGTACCACAAAATACCCCAAAGTACCACAAAATACCCCAAGATACCCCAAAGTATACCCCAAAATACCACAAAGTACCACAAAATACCCCAAGATACCCCAAAGTACCACAAAATACCACAAAGTGCCGTGAATGAGCTATATTAAGATTCCTGAAGGTTAAGATGGTACCTAAGGCTAAAATGGTAGAATCTAATGATGGGCAGTTGAGCATTCTATTGGCACCCCAGCTAGCCAAAAAGCCTGGCCAAAAACGAATGGCAAAAAATTTGCGAACAACCTCAAAACGAAGAAAAGTGAACACATAGGTATGTTCATGCATGGTCATAAGATATTTGATTTAGTCTTTTATTTTTTTTTATTTTTTTTTATGATGAATTTATGAGAATTATGTTGTCATGTACTGTTGTCTCTTTTCTTGCATCATTACTGTAATTTGTTAAAAAAAAACTTATACTGTTTGATCTGTATGGTCATTAGTTGACCTGCTCTACCTCTGAGCCAGTATTTTGTGGTACAGTACATTGAGGTATACTTTGGGGAACTTTGAGGTTCTTTGGGGTATATTGTGATACTTTGTGGTATTTTAGGGTATACTTTGGGGTACTTCGGGTACTTTGTGGTATATGTCCAGGCACTTTGGGGTATTTTATGGTACTTTGTGGTATTTTGGGGTATACTTTGGGGTATGTTGGGGTGTTTTGTGGTACTCTGGGGTATTTTGTGGTACTTTAGGTATTTTCAGGGTATTTTGTAGTATTTTGGGGTATACTTAGGGGTATTCTTAGGGTACTTTGGGCTATTTTGTGGTACTTTGTGGTATTGTGGGGTGCTTTATGGTAATTAGTAGGACCCTGAAAAAAATTAAAACTATAATAATTAGACATTTTCGTTTTCTAAGCAGATATATACTCGGATTCTTTTTTTGCCTAACCATTGCTGCCTGGGCGCAGTGATTTCATCACCTCAAAAGCCCTGTTGCTTTTATAAAAATGGGGCTTTTGACCCCTCTGGACTGAGCCCTCCCCTGTTTGACCCCTCTGGTCTGAGCCCTCCCCTGTTTGACCCCTCTGGACTGAGCCCTCCCCTGTTTGACCCCTCTGGACTGAGCCCTCCCCTGTTTTGACCCCTCTGGACTGAGCCCTCCCCTGTTTGACCCTCTGGACTGAGCCCTCCCCTGTTTGACCCCTCTGGACTGAGCCCTCCCTGTTTGACCCCTCTGGACTGAGCCTCCCCTGTTTGACCCCTCTGGACTGAGCCCTCCCCTGTTTGACCCCTCTGGACTGAGCCCTCCCCTGTTTGACCCCTCTGGACTGAGCCCTCCCCTGTTTGACCCCTCTGGACTGAGCCCTCCCCTGTTTGACCCCTCTGGACTGAGCCCTCCCTCCCCTGTTTGACCCCTCTGGACTGAGCCCTCCCCTGTTTGACCCCTCTGGACTGAGCCCTCCCCTGTTTGACCCCTCTGGACTGAGCCCTCCCCTGTTTGACCCCTCTGGACTGAGCCCTCCCCTGTTTGACCCCTCTGGACTGAGCCCTCCCCTGTTTGACCCCTCTGGACTGAGCCCTCCCCTGTTTGACCCCTCTGGACTGAGCCCTCCCCTGTTTGACCCCTCTGGACTGAGCCCTCCCCTGTTTGACCCCTCTGGACTGAGCCCTCCCCTGTTTGACCCCTCTGGACTGAGCCCTCCCCTGTTTGACCCCTCTGGACTGAGCCCTCCCCTGTTTGACCCCTCTGGACTGAGCCCTCCCCTGTTTGACCCCTCTGGACTGAGCCCTCCCCTGTTTGACCCCTCTGGACTGAGCCCTCCCCTGTTTGACCCCTCTGGACTGAGCCCTCCCCTGTTTGACCCCTCTGGACTGAGCCCTCCCCTGTTTGACCCCTCTGGACTGAGCCCTCCCCTGTTTGACCCCTCTGGACTGAGCCCTCCCCTGTTTGACCCCTCTGGACTGAGCCCTCCCCTGTTTGACCCCTCTGGACTGAGCCCTCCCCTACACACACTTTGTATTCAGACGTAGGGAAGCTCTACTGTTGTCCTAACGATTCCGACCCTCAAAACGAGACTAAACCACTCGTCAGGATGGAGTTCTGGACGCAGAGCGCGACAGAAACATTCAACGTGGCTGAAGACGGTCAAGGAGGAGGAGCGCTCTTACTTCCAGTGGGGATCAAGTCCCTGTCTGGGATGAACAGTTTGTACCCAAAGTGCTTCTCCAGGACGTCGGGCAGGATCTCGAGGGCGAGGCGCTCCTCCTCACAGGTCTCCTGGCTCCACTGGTCCGAGTCCACCTTGCTGTAGGACAGGTAGGCGTCGTAGTCCTTGTTGTCTGGGGAGGAGAGAGAGAGACGGGTTATCCTGGCCGCAGGGTTAATAACGGTAACGTTAGTTCGGCCAGAGAAAACAAAATATACTAATTAAAATGGTTGGACCTGCAAGATTTGTACTTTGTACTTTGTAGGTCTGCATTTTAAATGTAAGGAGTAAAAAGTATGTTTACTTGTAGAAGTACAAGTATACAAACCTAATAATACTCTAGTAAAATACAAATCCCCCAAAACAGTACTTACAATTACTCAAGTACTCCACAGGGAGACAGTTTCAGTAAAGCCACCTCTCAATAGTGACTCTTAAGAACAACATTAAAACATAGAGAGAGAGAGAGAGAGAGAGAGAGAGAGAGAGAGAGAGAGAGAGAGAGAGAGAGAGAGAGAGAGAGAGAGAAAAAGAGAGAGAGGGAGATATATATGTATATAGAGAGAGAGAGAGAGAGAGAAGAGAGGGAGAGAGAGAGAGAAATGTGGAGAGAGAGAGGGAGAGAACGAGAGAGAAATGTGGAGAGAGAGAAAGAGGGAGAGATAGATAGAGAGAGAGAGATGGAGAGAGGGAGAGAGAGAAATATGGAGAGAGGGAGAGAGAGAAATATGGAGAGAGAGAGAGAAATGGAGAGAGAAAGGGAAACAGATAAAGAGAGAGAGAGAGGGAGAGAGAGAGAGATGAAGAGAGGGAGATAGAGAGAGAAATGTGGAGAGAGAGAGAGGGAGAGATAGAGAGCAGCAGGGAGAGGGAGAGAGATCTTAAAGTCTTAAACACAGTTATAAATCCACGTTTCCTCAACCGTTGTCCCACATCAGAGTGTTGCAGTAATAAATACTGAGGTTACGTCATTTATCCCTTTTAATGTATCCCTGTTAAAGCTGCAGTCAGGTATCTTCCACACAGGAGCCAGGAGGAACACGGGCAGCACTTCCATTCGGACAAGTGACCACGTCCGGTTTTGGTCGGGTCGTGAACGGACCAGTCACTGCTGATGCTGAAGATTATTTGACCACCTTTGTAGCCAATGCATTTTTATTTTTATTTTTTTAAGATTTATTTTTTTAGCGTTTATCGCTTTTTACTACCGGGCAGTCCAGTAGAGAGAGAGAGAGAGAGAGAGAGGAAGAACGGGAGACAGAGTGGGGGGGGGGGAAGACATTCGGCAAATGACGCCGGGTCGGGGGGAATCGAACCCGGGTCGGCCGTGCCGCGACGCGACGCAGCGCGTTACATGGTTCGCCACTTGGGGGCGCCCCAGCCAATGAAATTCTAGAGCCAATGCTGTCCCACGCGGGGGCTGATCGCAACGAGAACGGACTGCTAGACGAAGCCGGGGAAGTAATTTTGTTTTGACTAGAGCCTCGGAATGAATGGAAGAGGACGGCCATTTTGGATAACCATGCCAAATTAACCCTTTCACTGCCACACGACAGAAGGTTAGCCCTTTACTATCACACAACCGACGGCGATGCTCCATCATTAGCATCATTATCTCCGCAAATGCGGAGCTAATGATGCTAATGATGGAGCATCGCTAAAAACAAAATTACAAACATCTCAAAACAAACTGGTCAGACTACTGCTTGACCTTACTCCTAGAACCCACCTCACCCCTGCCCACTTTGACAACCTAGGATGGCTTAGAGTAGACGACAGAGTACAGCAACTTGCAATGGGCCTGGTCTACAAGATACACTACACGACCAAGGTACCCATGTACATGACTAAATACTTCCCAAAGGTCAGTGAATACCACGACCACAACACCAGAGGGAGCTCCACAAATCATGTTAAACCCAGATTCGGCTCAAACAAGGGACTAAACACGTTTCGCAATTATGCCACATCAATGTGGAACGCCCTACCCAAAGCTGTAAAGGAATGTGAATCACTACCCACTTTCAAAAACACTCTCAAAAAACACCTAAGGGAGACTGCAACTCGAAACTGGCCCCTGTAAATGTCCGAACACAACCCCCTCCAATGTACAGTAAATTACCAAGTATGGTCTTGTCAATAATCCAATGTACAGTGTTGTTTGTACAGTTGTACAGTGTCCCCCACCCACCCCTCCTACCCAACCCCCCCCCCCACTCCTACCCAACCCCCCCCCCCCCCACTCCTACCCAACCCCCCCCACCCCCCCCCCCCACCCAACCACCTCCAATGTACAGTCCCCACCCACCTGATGTAAACAAGACGAAAGTCTTTCTCTGGTCTGCATCCCCTTAACAATTGTATGTATTGAGCTGTACTGTACTGTACCCATTCTGCAATCTGTTAATAAAGTTTTCATTCATTCATTCATTCAAAGGGCTAACCTTCTGTATTGTCACAGTGAAAGGGTTAACCGGCTGTCGTGTGGCAGTGAAAGGGTTAACGGCGGTACACACGTTACAGAAACCTTTGTGAAACACTCCACTACACATTTTCCGTGGGATTGTTATAAACCTTGGACCTGTACTGTAGATAAGACTTCAGGCTATGGAACCGTTATGTTTTCCAGCTCCTACCTCTCAGCTGGAGCTTAACAACAGGCATCTGGCAACCAGTAAACAGAAATGGGAATACACAAAACTTTCACTTCAGTGTGTTCAACCCTCTGTAACTCTATTTATTATATATTAGCACTCGAGAGTGATTCTTCTTGGTTGTGGAAGAAAGATCAGAATCGTCACTGGCCCCCTGTAAATGTCCCAACCCAACCCCCTCCAATGTACAGTAAATGACGAAGTATGGTTCTGTCAATATTCCAATTCCAGTTTTGCTTGTACAGTGTCCCCCACCCACCCCTCCTACCCAACCCCTCCCCCCCCCCACGCCACCCACCCAACCACCTCCAATGTACAGTCCCCCCCACCTACCCAACCTCCTTGTCCTCCAATGTACAGTTTCTACGTCAAATGTATATACTCTCTTTTCTGGACTCTTTTGGTATCACAAACAGTACTGTATTTGCAAATCTGGTATGTCGTAAATGTCTAGATGTAGCAGTAGGCCTACTGTCTATCTGTATGTCATATATGTCATATATGTTATGATGAATTGAAAATGGGGGACCCTGATGTAAACAAGACGAAAGTCTTTCTCTGGTCTGCATCCCCTTAACAACTGTGTGTATTGAGCTGTACTGTACTGTACCCATTCTGCAATCTGTTAATAAAGTTTTCAATCAATCAATCAATCAGTCAGGCGTGTTGTGCAAAACTAGCCCCATTTTTGCCCGATGCATATGTGGTTAAAAAGAAGACGTTCGGGCGGCTGGGTAGCGCAGTGGAGAATGCACTCGCCTACCACCGCAGAGACTCTGGGATCGAATCCAGATAGATAACATTCAGCCACTAGATGTTAAAGGTGCTATATAGATAACATTCAGCCACTAGATGTTAAAGGTGCTATAGATAACATTCAGCCACTAGATGTTAAAGGTGCTATAGATAACATTCAGCCACTAGATGTTAAAGGTGCTATAGATAACATTCAGCCACTAGATGTTAAAGGTGCTATAGATAACATTCATCCACTAGATGTTAAATGTGCTATAAATAACATTCAGCCACTAGATGTTAAAGGTGCTATAGATAACATTCAGCCACTAGATGTTAAAGGTGCTATATAGATAACATTCAGCCACTAGATGTTAAAGGTGCTATAAATAACATTCAGCCACTAGATGTTAAAGGTGCTATAGATAACATTCAGCCACTAGATGTTAAAGGTGCTATAAATAACATTCAGCTACTAGATGTTAAAGGTGCTATAAATAACATTCAGCCACTAGATGTTAAAGGTGCTATAAATAACATTCAGCCACTAGATGTTAAAGGTGCTATAAATAACATTCAGACACTAGATGTTAAAGGTGCTATAAATAACATTCAGACACTAGATGTTAAAGGTGCTATAGATAACATTCAGCCACTAGATGTTAAAGGTGCTATAAATAACATTCAGCCACTAGATGTTAAAGGTGCTATAGATAACATTCAGCCACTAGATATTAAAGGTGCTATAGATAACATTCAGCCACTAGATGTTAAAGGTGCTATAGATAACATTCAGCCACTAGATGTTAAAGGTGCTATAAATAACATTCAGCTACTAGATGTTAAAGGTGCTATAAATAACATTCAGCCACTAGATGTTAAAGGTGCTATAAATAACATTCAGCCACTAGATGTTAAATGTGCTATAGATAACATTCAGCCACTAGATGTTAAAGGTGCTATAGATAACATTCAGCCACTAGATGTTAAAGGTGCTATAGATAACATGCAGCCACTAGATGTTAAAGGTGCTATAAATAACATTCAGCCACTAGATGTTAAAGGTGCTATAAATAACATTCAGCCACTAGATGTTAAAGGTGCTATATATAACATTCAGCCACTAGATGTTAAAGGTGCTATAAATAACATTCAGCCACTAGATATTAAAGGTGCTATATATAACATTCAGCCACTAGATGTTAAAGGTGCTATATATAACATTCAGCCACTAGATGTTAAAGGTGCTATATATAACATTCAGACACTAGATGTTAAAGGTGCTATATATAACATTCAGCCACTAGATGTTAAAGGTGCTATATAGATAACATTCAGCCACTAGATGTTAAAGGTGCTATAGATAACATTCAGCCACTAGATGTTAAAGGTGCTATAGATAACATTCAGCCACTAGATGTTAAAGGTGCTATAAATAACATTCAGCCACTAGATGTTAAAGGTGCTATAAATAACATTCAGCCACTAGATGTTAAAGGTGCTATAGATAACATTCAGCCACTAGATGTTAAAGGTGCTATAGATAACATTCAGCCACTAGATGTTAAAGGTGCTATAAATAACATTCAGCCACTAGATGTTAAAGGTGCTATAGATAACATTCAGCCACTAGATGTTAAAGGTGCTATAAATAACATTCAGCCACTAGATGTTAAAGGTGCTATAGATAACATTCAGCCACTAGATGTTAAAGGTGCTATAAATAACATTCAGCCACTAGATGTTAAAGGTGCTATAGATAACATCCAGCCACTAGATGTTAAAGGTGCTATAGATAACATTCAGCCACTAGATGTTAAAGGTGCTATAGATAACATTCAGCCACTAGATGTTAAAGGTGCTATATATAACATTCAGCCACTAGATGTTAAAGGTGCTATAGATAACATTCAGCCACTAGATGTTAAAGGTGCTATAAATAACATTCAGCCACTAGATGTTAAAGGTGCTATAAATAACATTCAGCCACTAGATGTTAAAGGTGCTATAAATAACATTCAGCCACTAGATGTTAAAGGTGCTATAGATAACATCCAGCCACTAGATGTTAAAGGTGCTATAGATAACATTCAGCCACTAGATGTTAAAGGTGCTATAGATAACATTCAGCCACTAGATGTTAAAGGTGCTATAAATAACATTCAGCCACTAGATGTTAAAGGTGCTATAAATAACATTCATCCACTAGATGTTAAAGGTGCTATAAATAACATTCAGCCACTAGATGTTAAAGGTGCTATAAATAACATTCAGCCACTAGATGTTAAAGGTGCTATAAATAACATTCAGACACTAGATGTTAAAGGTGCTATATATAACATTCAGCCACTAGATGTTAAAGGTGCTATAAATAACATTCAGCCACTAGATGTTAAAGGTGCTATAAATAACATTCAGCCACTAGATGTTAAAGGTGCTATAAATAACATTCAGCCACTAGATGTTAAAGGTGCTATAAATAACATTCAGACACTAGATGTTAAAGGTGCTATAGATAACATTCAGCCACTAGATGTTAAAGGTGCTATAAATAACATTCAGCCACTAGATGTTAAAGGTGCTATAAATAACATTCAGCCACTAGATGTTAAAGGTGCTATAGATAACATTCAGCCACTAGATGTTAAAGGTGCTATAGATAACATTCAGCCACTAGATGTTAAAGGTGCTATAGATAACATTCAGCTACTAGATGTTAAAGGTGCTATAGATAACATTCAGCCACTAGATGTTAAAGGTGCTATAAATAACATTCAGCCACTAGATGTTAAAGGTGCTATAGATAACATTCAGCCACTAGATGTTAAAGGTGCTATAGATAACATTCAGCCACTAGATGTTAAAGGTGCTATAGATAACATTCAGCCACTAGATGTTAAAGGTGCTATAGATAACATTCAGCCACTAGATGTTAAAGGTGCTATAGATAACATTCAGCCACTAGATGTTAAAGGTGCTATAAATAACATTCAGCCACTAGATGTTAAAGGTGCTATAGATAACATTCAGCCACTAGATGTTAAAGGTGCTATAAATAACATTCAGCCACTAGATGTTAAAGGTGCTATAAATAACATTCAGCCACTAGGTGTCGCACTAGAGCACCAGCATGTAATTTATCCAATCAGGTGCTGTAGATAACATTCAGCCACTAGATGTCGCACTAGAGCACCAGCATGTAATTTATCCAATCAGGTGCTATAGATAACATTCAGCCACTAGATGTTAAATGTGCTATAGATAACATTCAGCCACTAGATGTTAAAGGTGCTATAAATAATATTCAGCCACTAGATGTTAAAGGTGCTATAGATTACATTCAGCCACTAGATGTTAAAGGTGCTATAGATAACATTCAGCCACTAGATGTTAAAGGTGCTATAGATAACATTCAGCCACTAGATGTTAAAGGTGCTATAAATAACATTCAGCCACTAGATGTTAAAGGTGCTATAAATAACATTCAGCTACTAGATGTTAAAGGTGCTATATATAACATTCAGACACTAGATGTTAAAGGTGCTATAGATAACATTCAGCCACTAGATGTTAAAGGTGCTATAAATAACATTCAGCCACTAGATGTTAAAGGTGCTATAAATAACATTCAGCCACTAGATGTTAAAGGTGCTATAGATAACATTCAGCCACTAGATGTTAAAGGTGCTATAGATAACATTCAGCCACTAGATGTTAAAGGTGCTATAGATAACATTCAGCTACTAGATGTTAAAGGTGCTATAGATAACATTCAGCCACTAGATGTTAAAGGTGCTATAAATAACATTCAGCCACTAGATGTTAAAGGTGCTATAGATAACATTCAGCCACTAGATGTTAAAGGTGCTATAGATAACATTCAGCCACTAGATGTTAAAGGTGCTATAGATAACATTCAGCCACTAGATGTTAAAGGTGCTATAGATAACATTCAGCCACTAGATGTTAAAGGTGCTATAGATAACATTCAGCCACTAGATGTTAAAGGTGCTATAAATAACATTCAGCCACTAGATGTTAAAGGTGCTATAGATAACATTCAGCCACTAGATGTTAAAGGTGCTATAGATAACATTCAGCCACTAGATGTTAAAGGTGCTATAGATAACATTCAGCCACTAGATGTTAAAGGTGCTATAAATAACATTCAGCCACTAGATGTTAAAGGTGCTATAGATAACATTCAGCCACTAGATGTTAAAGGTGCTATAAATAACATTCAGCCACTAGATGTTAAAGGTGCTATAAATAACATTCAGCCACTAGGTGTCGCACTAGAGCACCAGCATGTAATTTATCCAATCAGGTGCTGTAGATAACATTCAGCCACTAGATGTCGCACTAGAGCACCAGCATGTAATTTATCCAATCAGGTGCTATAGATAACATTCAGCCACTAGATGTTAAATGTGCTATAGATAACATTCAGCCACTAGATGTTAAAGGTGCTATAAATAATATTCAGCCACTAGATGTTAAAGGTGCTATAGATTACATTCAGCCACTAGATGTTAAAGGTGCTATAGATAACATTCAGCCACTAGATGTTAAAGGTGCTATAGATAACATTCAGCCACTAGATGTTAAAGGTGCTATAAATAACATTCAGCCACTAGATGTTAAAGGTGCTATAAATAACATTCAGCTACTAGATGTTAAAGGTGCTATATATAACATTCAGACACTAGATGTTAAAGGTGCTATAGATAACATTCAGCCACTAGATGTTAAAGGTGCTATAAATAACATTCAGCCACTAGATGTTAAAGGTGCTATAAATAACATTCAGCCACTAGATGTTAAAGGTGCTATAGATAACATTCAGCCACTAGATGTTAAAGGTGCTATAGATAACATTCAGCCACTAGATGTTAAAGGTGCTATAGATAACATTCAGCTACTAGATGTTAAAGGTGCTATAGATAACATTCAGCCACTAGATGTTAAAGGTGCTATAAATAACATTCAGCCACTAGATGTTAAAGGTGCTATAGATAACATTCAGCCACTAGATGTTAAAGGTGCTATAGATAACATTCAGCCACTAGATGTTAAAGGTGCTATAGATAACATTCAGCCACTAGATGTTAAAGGTGCTATAGATAACATTCAGCCACTAGATGTTAAAGGTGCTATAGATAACATTCAGCCACTAGATGTTAAAGGTGCTATAAATAACATTCAGCCACTAGATGTTAAAGGTGCTATAGATAACATTCAGCCACTAGATGTTAAAGGTGCTATAAATAACATTCAGCCACTAGATGTTAAAGGTGCTATAAATAACATTCAGCCACTAGGTGTCGCACTAGAGCACCAGCATGTAATTTATCCAATCAGGTGCTGTAGATAACATTCAGCCACTAGATGTCGCACTAGAGCACCAGCATGTAATTTATCCAATCAGGTGCTATAGATAACATTCAGCCACTAGATGTTAAAGGTGCTATAGATAACATTCAGCCACTAGATGTTAAAGGTGCTATAAATAACATTCAGCCACTAGATGTTAAAGGTGCTATAAATAACATTCAGCTACTAGATGTTAAAGGTGCTATATATAACATTCAGACACTAGATGTTAAAGGTGCTATAGATAACATTCAGCCACTAGATGTTAAAGGTGCTATAAATAACATTCAGCCACTAGATGTTAAAGGTGCTATAAATAACATTCAGCCACTAGATGTTAAAGGTGCTATAGATAACATTCAGCCACTAGATGTTAAAGGTGCTATAGATAACATTCAGCCACTAGATGTTAAAGGTGCTATAGATAACATTCAGCTACTAGATGTTAAAGGTGCTATAGATAACATTCAGCCACTAGATGTTAAAGGTGCTATAAATAACATTCAGCCACTAGATGTTAAAGGTGCTATAGATAACATTCAGCCACTAGATGTTAAAGGTGCTATAGATAACATTCAGCCACTAGATGTTAAAGGTGCTATAGATAACATTCAGCCACTAGATGTTAAAGGTGCTATAGATAACATTCAGCCACTAGATGTTAAAGGTGCTATAGATAACATTCAGCCACTAGATGTTAAAGGTGCTATAAATAACATTCAGCCACTAGATGTTAAAGGTGCTATAGATAACATTCAGCCACTAGATGTTAAAGGTGCTATAGATAACATTCAGCCACTAGATGTTAAAGGTGCTATAGATAACATTCAGCCACTAGATGTTAAAGGTGCTATAAATAACATTCAGCCACTAGATGTTAAAGGTGCTATAGATAACATTCAGCCACTAGATGTTAAAGGTGCTATAAATAACATTCAGCCACTAGATGTTAAAGGTGCTATAAATAACATTCAGCCACTAGGTGTCGCACTAGAGCACCAGCATGTAATTTATCCAATCAGGTGCTGTAGATAACATTCAGCCACTAGATGTCGCACTAGAGCACCAGCATGTAATTTATCCAATCAGGTGCTATAGATAACATTCAGCCACTAGATGTTAAATGTGCTATAGATAACATTCAGCCACTAGATGTTAAAGGTGCTATAAATAATATTCAGCCACTAGATGTTAAAGGTGCTATAGATTACATTCAGCCACTAGATGTTAAAGGTGCTATAGATAACATTCAGCCACTAGATGTTAAAGGTGCTATAGATAACATTCAGCCACTAGATGTTAAAGGTGCTATAAATAACATTCAGCCACTAGATGTTAAAGGTGCTATAAATAACATTCAGCTACTAGATGTTAAAGGTGCTATATATAACATTCAGACACTAGATGTTAAAGGTGCTATAGATAACATTCAGCCACTAGATGTTAAAGGTGCTATAAATAACATTCAGCCACTAGATGTTAAAGGTGCTATAAATAACATTCAGCCACTAGATGTTAAAGGTGCTATAGATAACATTCAGCCACTAGATGTTAAAGGTGCTATAGATAACATTCAGCCACTAGATGTTAAAGGTGCTATAGATAACATTCAGCTACTAGATGTTAAAGGTGCTATAGATAACATTCAGCCACTAGATGTTAAAGGTGCTATAAATAACATTCAGCCACTAGATGTTAAAGGTGCTATAGATAACATTCAGCCACTAGATGTTAAAGGTGCTATAGATAACATTCAGCCACTAGATGTTAAAGGTGCTATAGATAACATTCAGCCACTAGATGTTAAAGGTGCTATAGATAACATTCAGCCACTAGATGTTAAAGGTGCTATAGATAACATTCAGCCACTAGATGTTAAAGGTGCTATAAATAACATTCAGCCACTAGATGTTAAAGGTGCTATAGATAACATTCAGCCACTAGATGTTAAAGGTGCTATAAATAACATTCAGCCACTAGATGTTAAAGGTGCTATAAATAACATTCAGCCACTAGGTGTCGCACTAGAGCACCAGCATGTAATTTATCCAATCAGGTGCTGTAGATAACATTCAGCCACTAGATGTCGCACTAGAGCACCAGCATGTAATTTATCCAATCAGGTGCTATAGATAACATTCAGCCACTAGATGTTAAATGTGCTATAGATAACATTCAGCCACTAGATGTTAAAGGTGCTATAAATAATATTCAGCCACTAGATGTTAAAGGTGCTATAGATTACATTCAGCCACTAGATGTTAAAGGTGCTATAGATAACATTCAGCCACTAGATGTTAAAGGTGCTATAAATAACATTCAGCCACTAGATGTTAAAGGTGCTATAAATAACATTCAGCCACTAGATGTTAAAGGTGCTATAAATAACATTCAGCTACTAGATGTTAAAGGTGCTATATATAACATTCAGCCACTAGATGTTAAAGGTGCTATAAATAACATTCAGCCACTAGATGTTAAAGGTGCTATAGATAACATTCAGCCACTAGATGTTAAAGGTGCTATAAATAACATTCAGCCACTAGATGTTAAAGGTGCTATAAATAACATTCAGCCACTAGGTGTCGCACTAGAGCACCAGCATGTAATTTATCCAATCAGGTGCTGTAGATAACATTCAGCCACTAGATGTTAAAGGTGCTGTATAGATAACATTCAGCCACTAGGTGTTAAATGTGCTATAAATAACATTCAGCCACTAGATGTTAAAGGTGCTATAAATAACATTCAGCCACTAGATGTTAAAGGTGCTATAAATAACATTCAGCCACTAGATGTTAAAGGTGCTATAGATAACATTCAGCCACTAGATGTTAAAGGTGCTATAAATAACATTCAGACACTAGATGTTAAAGGTGCTATAAATAACATTCAGCCACTAGATGTTAAAGGTGCTATAAATAACATTCAGCCACTAGATGTTAAAGGTGCTATAAATAACATTCAGCCACTAGATGTTAAAGGTGCTATAAATAACATTCAGCCACTAGATGTTAAAGGTGCTATAAATAACATTCAGCCACTAGATGTTAAACGTGCTATAGATAACATTCAGACACTAGATGTTAAAGGTGCTATAGATAACATTCAGCCACTAGATGTTAAAGGTGCTATAGATAACATTCAGCCACTAGATGTTAAAGGTGCTATAAATAACATTCAGCCACTAGATGTTAAAGGTGCTATAGATAACATTCAGACACTATATGTTAAAGGTGCTATAGATAACATTCAGCCACTAGATGTTAAATGTGCTATAGATAACATTCAGCCACTAGATGTTAAAGGTGCTATAAATAACATTCAGCCACTAGATGTTAAAGGTGCTATAAATAACATTCAGCCACTAGATGTTAAAGGTGCTATAGATAACATTCAGCCACTAGATGTTAAAGGTGCTGTAGATAACATTCAGCCACTAGATGTTAAAGGTGCTATAGATAACATTCAGCCACTAGATGTTAAAGGTGCTATAAATAACATTCAGCCACTAGATGTTAAAGGTGCTATAAATAACATTCAGCCACTAGATGTTAAAGGTGCTATAAATAACATTCAGCCACTAGGTGTCGCACTAGAGCACCAGCATGTAATTTATCCAATCAGGTGCTATAGATAACATTCAGCCACTAGATGTTAAAGGTGCTATAGATAACATTCAGCCACTAGATGTTAAAGGTGCTGTAGATAACATTCAGCCACTAGATGTTAAAGGTGCTATAAATAACATTCAGCCACTAGATGTTAAAGGTGCTATAAATAACATTCAGCCACTAGATGTTAAAGGTGCTATAAATAACATTCAGCCACTAGATGTTAAAGGTGCTATAGATAACATTCAGCCACTAGATGTTAAAGGTGCTATAAATAACATTCAGCCACTAGATGTTAAAGGTGCTATAAATAACATTCAGCCACTAGGTGTCGCACTAGAGCACCAGCGTGTAATTTATCCAATCAGGTGCTATAGATAACATTCAGCCACTAGATGTTAAAGGTGCTATAGATAACATTCAGCCACTAGATGTTAAAGGTGCTATAGATAACATTCAGCCACTAGATGTTAAAGGTGCTATAGATAACATTCAGCCACTAGATGTTAAAGGTGCTATATATAACATTCAGCCACTAGATGTTAAAGGTGCTATAGATAACATTCAGCCACTAGATGTTAAAGGTGCTATAGATAACATTCAGCCACTAGGTGTTAAAGGTGCTATAGATAACATTCAGCCACTAGATGTTAAAGGTGCTATAGATAACATTCAGCCACTAGATGTTAAAGGTGCTATAGATAACATTCAGCCACTAGGTGTTAAAGGTGCTATAGATAACATTCAGCCACTAGATGGTGCTATAGATAACATTCAGCCACTAGATGGTGCTATAGATAACATTCAGCCACTAGGTGTTAAAGGTGCTATAGATAACATTCAGACACTAGGTGTTAAAGGTGCTATAGATAACATTCAGCCACTAGATGTTAAAGGTGCTATAGATAACATTCAGCCACTAGATGGTGCTATAGATAACATTCAGCCACTAGATGTTAAAGGTGCTATAGATAACATTCAGCCACTAGATGTTAAAGGTGCTATAGATAACATTCAGCCACTAGATGTTAAAGGTGCTATAGATAACATTCAGCCACTAGATGGTGCTATAGATAACATTCAGCCACTAGATGGTGCTATAGACAACATTCAGCCACTAGGTGGTGCTATAGATAACATTCAGCCACTAGGTGTTAGGTACAAGCCCTGATATAGTTCATGCTGAGTGTTTAGAGAGGAGCAGTTCCAGTCGAAGGTGCCAACCCGCTATTTCGCCCGGTTGCTTTGTAGAATTTCATCACACTGATCATTTTCATTTTCTTGGTCCAATTTCAGACTGGCAGCCAATGCATCTCGCACAATAATCCAAGGCAGGAAATATCTGGATAGATGCCTGAACAGACGAGGAAACTCTCTATTGATTTTTCCTAACGCGCTCAAGTCCATCTCAAGGGCGAACTTGATCATTATTGCCGGCGTTTCCTCGGGCATGGTGACGCTCTGTCAGGAGATTCAAGAATAGAACCCTCATTAACCCCCGGTTCAACTGCAGGTAGAAAAGAGAAGATTCACGAGCGAGCCGTCGTTTTTGCACACGTGCACTTTTCTCTTTGCGCACACGTTGTTAACAATGGCGATTGTGGCCGAGCGGCTTGTTTCAAGAGAGAGGGTTCATTGATCATCGGTATCTGTATATATTGTGGCAGAGCGGCTGGTAATAGACGGCCAAGGTACTGGGGCATATGCCCATATTAGGAGTTCGGGAGAAACTCCCGCCAGAGCAGAGCGCATCAGCGCAGATGAAGCGCACCTGTGCCAGACGCGCCCCCGAGACAGACAGGTGAGCGCAATCAGAGTGACAGGATGAATGGGAGTAGCTGAGGCGGAAACCGGTAAGACCGTGAGTAAGAGGAGGAAGAGGAGGAAGAGGAGGAAGAGTGCTGTCTGTGTGGCCCCTGCTGTGTTTATCTGCTTTCGGAAGGAGGACCCTGCTGTGTGCTCAGGGGCGTAGCTGTCGATTCTGGGCCCCATGAAAGAATGTATTTCTAGGCCCCCAGTGAATGCGAACGCGCGTAAAAGGGCGCGAGCAAAAAAAATTTGGCCATTTATTTATTGATGAAAACGCATAATATGGTTTTTACCTATACATTCGGATCAGCAGTTCAGCACCTGCACTGTTGGTGGGTGAGCCTAGTAAAGGATGTCGCATTGCGTTCATCTTCAATGAATGGACCAATGCAATAGTCTACCAAAGCCCCCCCTCTCTCTCTATATATATCACACACACACACACACACACACACACACACACACACACACACACACACACACACACACACACACACACACACACACACACACACACACACACACACACACACACACACTTCAGAAACAAACATAGTATCAATGAGAGCATCAATAAATACACCTGAGTGATGTCTAGTAAAAAAAAAAAAAAAGAAAAAAAAAACGTTTTTTGGCCCCCCCCCAGTGCTGGGCCCTTGGAATCGTCCTAAGCTACCCCCCCCCCCCCAGCTACGCCCCTGTGTGTGCTATAACCCCTCACTGTATGAGAACCCGCCTGTGCATCGACCCCTGCTCGTCTGACGTCTCTTCTCCCGGATCATCCCCCCCCCCCCGCCCGTACGAGAACCGCTCTCTGTGGACCGAACCCCGCTAACGGACCAAGACGCTTCTCTAGGATTACGGACTGGCTGACGATCACACTAAGCCCTCCTCTCCCCCTAAACAGCATTAAAACTGCTGTTAAACGTGCTTCTACTGTGTGCCGTGTGTATTTGGTTAAATCCAGTCTAGTGACAACTCAGAACACCCCCGAGTCTCTCACAATAGTTATAAAGCCCTCTGTAAATGAACACCTTGTATCTCAGCACGTTGCTCTGGAACACGCTCCAGTGATTGTCTAGCTCTGTGCCAGAACCAAAAATGGAAGGACTGCTTTTTGTATCGATGCAGCAGAACCATAGAATCTCTTACGACGTGACCCAAAACTGAGTACTCTTGTCTTTTTTGGACGGTTTAGATTCTTAATAATCAATAACTGTGATCGCTTTCTCCGATGTGATGTTGCATATTGTGAGCTGTGTTTATTTTTGGGTTGGTGATTGACTTATTAATGTACGTTTTAAATTGATTGTGTGTGGGCGGCTGATTGGCGCAGTGGGCAAGGCGCTCGCCTCTAACGCAGGAGACGCTGGGTTCGAGCCCAGCTCTCGGCGTTGCTACCGGCTGGCCGGTCGTTCATACTAACACAATTGGCAAGTGTTGGAGGGTGGGGAAAGCCGGTGGGTGGGGATTTGACGTTGTGGACAGCGACTCCTACAGGTCGGTTTGCTGACGCTGGTGCGACGGAAGCGGGAAGTGACGGGGGCAGCGTGAGCCTCCCACGCGTTACTCCTCGCCA
Source organism: Notolepis coatsorum (assembly GCF_963971535.1). NCBI lineage: Eukaryota > Metazoa > Chordata > Actinopteri > Aulopiformes > Paralepididae > Notolepis > Notolepis coatsorum. The sequence goes on along the minus strand of NC_140165.1, from coordinate 102,574 downwards.
CTGAGAGTTCGAGCTGCTGTGGTGAAAAGATGCAACAGGCTGCCTCCTTGTGTACCGGAGGGGACACGTGCTGCAAGGCTTCTGTCCTCACTACAGCCGACCAGTGGGGGGCATGGTCTAGCAACGTTCAAGACAGGGGAGGGAAGAATTGGATAATACGAAATTGGGATGGGAGAAAAATAGAAAATGGGGAGAAAAAGTGGATAAAAAAAATGTATTGTGTGTGTGTGTTTTCTAATCTCATTATGTTACGTACGCTCTGTTTAAATACAGTATAAATAAAATAAATACAATGTGTTTTTCTTCTTCTTCACATGCTGGTCTCAGTGTGTCTTCCTGGTGGGATCCCTCCTGAACCCGGTCCAGTTAAGGGGCTGACAGGCCTGACCGGTCCACTAAAGGCCGACAGAATGGTCCCCATGTCCCTCAGCAATATGTCGAAGAACTAATGCGGTCCTCATCCCATCCTACAGGGAGGGAGTGAGACAACGGAGGCAGAGTCCAAGGGTTGAAACAACTAGAAACTCAACGTTTGAGTGACATGTGTGTGTAGCTAGTGCCGGAAGTGTGTTCAGTTTTCAACGGAGCTCCATCTAGTGGCCAAACGTGATTGCTTGTTCAGGCAACGTCTCCTTTTGATTGTGGTTGTGTAAATGAGCGCCTCTTATTAATGGCCACAAGTGATTGACTTTTGTATACTGTGTTTGTGTGTTGGTGGTGGGGGTGCATCATGATGTGCATGCCTGTGTGTGTGTGTGTGTGTGTGTGTGTGTGCGTGTGTGTGTGTGTGCATGCCTGTGTGTGTGCATGCCTGTGTGTGCATGTGTGTGCATGCCTGTGTGTGCTTGTGTGTGTGTGTGTGTGTGTGCCTGTGTGTGCTTGTGTGTGTGTGTGTGTGCTTGTGTGTGTGTGCATGCCTGTGTGTGCTTGTGTGTGTGTGTGCTTGTGTGTGTGTGTGTGCCTGTGTGTGTGTGCCTGTGTGTGTGTGTGCCTGTGTGTGCCTGTGTGTGTGTGTGTCTGTGTGTGCCTGTGTGTGTGTGTGTCTGTGTGTGCCTGTGTGTGTGTGTGTCTGTGTGTGCCTGTGTGTGTGTGTGTCTGTGTGTGCATGCCTGTGTGTGCTTGTGTGTGTGTGTGTGTGCCTGTGTGTGCCTGTGTGTGTGTGTGTGTGCCTGTGTGTGCCTGTGTGTGCCTGTGTGTGTGTGTGTGCCTGTGTGTGTCTGTGTGCATGCCTGTGTGTGCTTGTGTGTGTGTGTGTGCCTGTGTGTGTCTGTGTGCATGCCTGTGTGTGCTTGTGTGTGTGCCTGTGTGTGCCTGTGTGTGTCTGTGTGCATGCCTGTGTGTGTGTGTGTGCATGCCTGTGTGTGCTTGTGTGTGTGTGTGTGCCTGTGTGTGTGTGTGTGTGCATGCCTGTGTGTGCTTGTGTGTGTGTGTGTGCCTGTGTGTGTCTGTGTGCATGCCTGTGTGTGTGTGTGTGTGTGTGCATGCCTGTGTGTGTGTGTGTGTGCATGCCTGTGTGTGCTTGTGTGTGTGTGTGTGCCTGTGTGTGTGCATGCCTGCCTGTCTGTGTGCATGCCTGTGTGTGTGTTGTAATGGAAATATCAATTAACATGTTTTGCATTACATACCTAAAGAATACATTGACCTTAGACACTAACTATACTGTGTCTGCCTTCGTGACATCTTGACGTCCTGTGTTTTATCATGTGACCTCGACACAATATGTACCATATCTGAGACCTTAACCTGTTAACAATTCGTATGACACCCCAAATGAGAATAGCCCTTTTGATATACGACTAAATACTGCGTCCACAATCCCAGCTCTGTGCCTATAACGGCCGTGGGGCCCATTGTGCAAACGTGGTATGCCTGAGACCATGGCCTGTTCGTGTTCTCATGCTAAAGCACATAATGCCCTTTGTTCCAAACGGCCGGATGTATGCATCAAGATTTCACAATGTACATTGCAACACAAGAACCAGACACTTGACTCTTTTGTGATCTCTGATAAGCAGAAGTATCCTATGGAACTAACCTATGAAACTAACTGACAACGTATTTACGACACCTCCAACTGTCAAGTTCACGGTTCAACCCCCCCTTCCCCTCCAAGCCATACACGCCAAACTGCAGGCTGTGCCATTTTCACTTCCTGAAAACACACACACACGCCCACACACACGTCTGCAACACACACACATAGACACGCTCACACATGCACACACATGCATGTGCGCATGCACGCACACACACACAAGCACCCTGACACAGCAAGAAGAGGAGGAGGAGGAGGAGGAGGCGGAACCCCAAGAACTAGAGTATATAATGTTGAGAGACCAGAGTATCATCACACTTTCTGACATTGCAACTTGTTTGTATTGTTACATTGTGTCCGGCCGTATTAAAAACGAACAAACGTATTTGCTTTGTAGTTTTCATCTTTATTTCAACAGCTCTCTTGTTATCACAGATATTTTTCCGTTACAACTTGGCGTACGAACAAGGATACACTGTCGCTGAAATCAGACGGAACCAGCCGAACGGAGGTGCAAGCAGGCCTGCCAAATCTCTACCTCGACACAAAACCGTCCGAGAAGAGGGATTCACTCATCCGCACGACCGGGCCGTCTGACGACAGCGCACTTGTATCGAACCAGGGGACATCTGTTTGAAACCTCGACCTCCGGTGAGCTGTTGGAATTCAGATCTTACTAAAACGTATTCCGCAAAATATTCACATTTTTTTTTGGGTGGATAATAATCTAACCTAATAAATGCTCTATGTTCCTATTTTATAATCTTTTAAACACGCACTAACCTCACCACTGAGGAAAGGGTGTCGTCTTGCTGGAATCTCATTATCTCACAAAGATTCCCGCTGGGGGAGTGAAGTTTACCAGGGTGGGGTATCCCACAGTTTTCAAGGTGTTGTGTAAAAAACAACAACCAGTTGATATTACGCTGTCAAGGTTTTGTGTAAACAAAGATAACCAGTTGATATTGCAGCTTTCAAGGTTTTGTATAAAAACAACAACCAGTTGATGTTGCAGTTTTCAAGGTTTTATGTAAACAACCAGTTGATATTGCAGTTTTTCAAGGTTTTGTATAAACAACAACCAGTTGATAATTGCAGTTTTCAAGGTTTTTATGTAAACAACCAGTTGATATTGCTAAAAGTTTTTTCTGAAGTTTGTACTAAAAACGAAATTTCAGAGGTCGCGGTCAGAACAAATTGTTTCCTGACAGAAGCCGACAGTTTTTCGCTGACGTTTGTTACTAGAACCAAATTTCAGACTCAGATAGACGTATCTGTTTAAAGTATCCGTGTACACGAAGAATTGGCTTTTGCACAAGTATGGGGCAAAAGCAGGTAAAGATGCTTCAGACTCCTCCAGTGGGACCCTGCGCGACGATGACTAAAAAATATGGAGAGGAATCGATTATGCATGTTCCTTATTGGTCAGAGAAATGTGGTTTTCCAGCAAACGGCTCTTTCTCGTTAAATCAAATTGAAGCACTAGGCACCCAATTAAAGGAGAAACGCATAGAACTAATGAAAAATAAATGCATTGAGAGTAGCGCCGTTTGCCTCTGTGACACACACGAAAAATGGTTCTATGTGTGGAAAGAAGAGGCTGAACGCCGAGAAAAGAAACAAACTAGCAAAGAACAACCAGCTACTCACTCTTTAGGAAGAGAAACCCAAAAAGAAACATTACACACCACAAATACAAAATCTTTGTACCCTTCTTTATCCGCTTACAGATTGGACCCTGATCTCGACGGCTGCCCCCATCCGCGCGCACCGCCCCCACTCCAGGGAGGACCAGCCATCCTACCTACAGCCCCGCCGGCCTACCAGGCGGTGACCGGCCTACCCCAGACACCACCACGTGGAGAGGTCACACCCAGCAACCCCACATCTCCAAGCACCTCGGGCACCACCACACCCAGCAACCTGGGATCTCCTGTTTCCTCGGACACCTGGTCCAATCCATCACCCCCAAACCACCCATCCTACGTCGGGCCCCCAGCATCCCCTGCCTCTTTATACGCGGGGACCAGCAACCAAACATCTCCTGCCCACTCGCTTTCAACCATAAAATCAGACGCCGCAATCATTCAGATGTTAAGCGCCATAGAAGAATCCCTCACCGCTGGACACGGACACCTGGCGCTATCAGCAGACGACAGAGAGGAACCTGTCTATGAACGCCTGAAAGACACAAAAACCCCTGGGAAAACAACCTGGTCCCCAGCACAAATGAAAGCAAATATACAGGAGAACAGACTATCCACCCTAAGGCAGAGACCCACAAACCCTCCTCCCCACCTGTCCTTACCAATGATTCAAGTCGCAGGCCACGAAGGACTGATTATGGTTCACCGCCCGTGGACACAGGAGGACATGACTAAGGCTTTAGAACATCTGCCCGAACCGAGAAACTCAGGCGTACGTTTCCAGCAGGCCTTTACAGTCTTCTGCAGGGAATTCTCTCCTACAGCAGCTGAACTCAGACGGCTGCTGATGACAAAGTTCGGTCCTGCTCACTACACCAGCGTTAAAGCGATACTTCAGGACAGCGAGACCAGGCAGACCTCACCTGACTGGAATGCAGGCGAAAACACCGCGTACAGAGGCCTAATAGAGAATTTGGGAAACAGAATCAGAGAAGCATTTCCCCCAAGGATCGACATGGGAAAAATTTCAAGCTGTAAACAAGACAGCACAGAGACAGTAGCAACATTTTTCGCCAGACTACACCAGGTGTTCGCAGACCACTCTGGCATTGACGAGCCGGAGGCCCCAGGAGCCATCATCACCAGCTGGGAGAGCCATTTGACAAAATTTCTAATAGATGGCATGTTACCCAGTCTAACGAAAAAAGTGCAGGAATCCTGCATCTGCATTGAAGAGGCGAGATTAACAGAAGTACTGAGACACGCAAAACATGCTGAGAAAAGACTCAACGAAGAAAAGGAGAAAAAGATCGCCGCTACAGCCCTCCAATCACACAAGGCCCAATTGACTTTGTTTCAGAGGGTCGGCGAGCTGTCTAAGGACAACTACAATGACGAAAAACACCAGAGGGTCGACGAGCTGTCTAAAGACAACCACAATGACGAAAAACACCAGCCTTACGACAGACGCCAGCCTTATGACAAACGCCAGCCTTATGACAGAAACAGGTGTTTTCTGTGCGGAGGGACAGGGCATTGGAAAAAAGACTGTCCACGAGGACGCAGATCCAACGGACAGAGGTGGAACCGTAGGGGAGACCCTCGCGAGGCATTCGCCGATGACGAGGCAAGCTGACTGACCGGAGTGGGGAATCCAAGCGGCGAAGGGACAGACGCGAGACTGGGGTCCAGCGGAGACAGGAAAGTACAAACACACACAACACATGTCTGCATTCTTTCTCCGGCCGGGGAGAAGCACACACACACACACACAGACACAAACACATCATTAACATCTACACTGACCATACACACAGACACAGACAAGTCATTAACACCTACGCTGATTCCACACACAGACACAAACACATCACAACTGAACGAACACACATTACCACCTACACACACACACACAGACACAGACACATCACAACTGAACGAACACACATTACCACCTACACACACACACACAGACACGAACACATCACAACTGAATGAAAATGCATTAACATCCACACTGATCGATGATGCTATTCAAACGTTGCAAAATCGTTTTGAACCTGTACAACCCACATATTCTTTGTATAAAAATGAAGCACATCTCGACTTGCCTGAATTAACCTTGCAAATAAAAGATCGGCCAATCAAGTTTGTTGTGGACAGTGGAGCTACGAGTAGTATACTTACTACAAAAGATTTTGCTAAACCCAAACTTAGTGGACGTTGGACAGTAAATATAGGCGCCTCGGGCGTTGCTCAGGTGGAGTATTTTACTGTACCAATCTCCTGTACACGTCTCCCTGACGCTAAAAGTGATGTCAAAATGACACTCAAACATTCATTTTTGAGCTCTGAAACATGTCCTGTGAACTTGATCGGCCGTGATCTAATGATAGCAATGAATATCAGTCTGATCTCCACCTCAGATGGTATTAAAGTGGTACTTGACGGACAGAACTCATATCACACCTTACTGAAGTTACACACGACTGACCCAGTGACAGTTTATCAGTGGTGGCTAGGACCTGAGCATTCTGCTCATTTGATGACAGTGTTACAAGGGAATGCACGATTTGACAACAACACGTGTCTTATGGAAGCAAGCAGACTTCATGTCACTGCTCACATAAGCCACGAACCCGACTTGACTTACGCAACAGACTTTCATGATTCTGCACAGGAAAATATTGAATGTAGTGGCATTTTCTGGTCCCCCTCCAGAGCTGTGGGAGAAGTTAACTTGACACCCACTCAGTGCCGTTTGTATTCCGTAGCAGGAAACGTAAAACCACACATCCCCCTCGCTAGACACAGAACAGAAGCATGGCGAGACCTGGCTTCATATATGACCATGTGTACAAACATCTGTGATTGGCAGTTTACACCCAACCCACAGGTGTTGTATTCACCTGCGTCTGACACACACAAACTCACGTTTCCACCCGTATACATTCCAACTGTGAAATGTTCTCAGATACCTTTTGATGACACTCCCCCACCCCGGAGCACATTGATTTCTCTAAACACAGAAATACCCCCCTACCTTAAAGGGGTGCCCGAACAATTGTGGGCAACAGGGGCATATGATGTGGGTTTAATTAGAAATGTCCAACCCGTGGTCATCACACCAAAGTCTGATTTTCGCCCTCACAGACCACAGTATCCACTCAAAAAGGAGGCCTTGGATGGCATACGCCCCGTTTTTGAATCATTACTTAAATCTGGTGTTATTGTACAGTGTAATGACTCCCCAGTGCGCACACCGATTTTCCCCGTTAAAAAGATCAGAGACGCAGGGAAACCGGTTGAGTGGCGCTTTGTACAAGACCTACAGGCGGTGAACGAGGCAGTCCATTCTCGTGCACCAGACGTTCCTAATCCCTACACCATATTGTCACAAATCCCGGCCGGGTCGAAGTGGTTTTCAGTAGTGGATCTGTCTAACGCCTTTTTCTCAATCCCCGTACACCCAGACAGTCAATACTGGTTTGCCTTTAATTTTGACGGCAGGCCTTACACTTTCACCCGTCTCTGCCAGGGTTTTCATTCGTCCCCATCCATCTACGGTGCTGCTATTAGGGACAGTCTGGGACCCCTTACTTTGGGCCCAGGCTCTGCCTTGTTATTTTACGTAGATGACATCATGGTTTGTTCTGACACAAAGGAACAATACACTGCAGACACCCTGAAACTACTGCACCACCTGGCGGCAGAGGGTCATAAGGCAAGCCTCTCAAAACTCCAGTTTGTGTCACAAGAAGTCACATTCCTTGGTCACATAATCACACCGGAGGGCAAATCCCTGTCTCCAAAACGTGTGGCAGCAATTGTCGACCTTCCACGCCCGATAACGAAGAAAAATATGATGAGTTTCCTCGGAATCTGCTCGTATTGCAGGACATACATTCCAAATTACGCGGCCATTGAAATGCCTCTAAGCTCCCTCATACATGGCAAAGGCCTCAATGCTCAGGGCCGAATTGAATGGACCCCTGAGGCGGAACAATCTTTTGTAACACTGAAAAAAATGTTACAAAGTGCACCCACGTTGGGCCTGCCTAACCCAGACCAGCCTTTTACACAGGCTGTTGATGAGAAAAATGGCTGCATGACCTCTGTGCTCCTACAGCAACATGGCGACAGATTGCGGCCTGTAGGTTTCTTCTCAACCAAACTAGACGCTGTGGCGCGAGGGCTGCCACCGTGCCTTCGAGCGGTGGCGGCAGCAGAACGCGCAATAACCGCTTCACAGGATATTGTCGGTTACACAGAGCTGCTCCTCCTCGTCCCACACGCCGTGGCACACATCCTGAGTGAGCACAAAACCTCACACTTAACAGCTCAGAGATGGCTGAGATATCACACGACGCTATTAGATCTGCCAAATGTTACTGTTAAAAGATGTGGGCCTCTAAACCCAGCAACCCTGCTTCCAGGGCCCATGGACGGAGAACCACACCATTGTGTGCAGGAAATCAATATTCTGTGTACACCCAGGCCTGATTTGTCATCTGTACCAATGCCTAATCCTGATCTTGTATTGTATGTTGATGGCTCTGCCTCCAGAGACCCTGCCACGGGCCGTGCCAGGGCGGGGTTTGCGGTTGTCTCTGACCATGGTAATGTGATTTCTGGACCTCTGCCTCATCATTATTCTGCGCAGGCCGCCGAGCTAATAGCTCTCACCCATGCATGTGTTGCGGCGAAAGGCAAAACAACAAATATCTTCACAGATAGCAGATACTGTTTTGGGGTAACACACGATTTTGGGGCACTATGGAAACACAGAGGGTTTCTCACCTCATCTGGCAAACACATTCAACACCATGACAAAATAAAAAATCTGTTAGAAGCCATTTTGCTACCTACCAAAATTGCTGTCTGCAAATGCGTTGCTCATAGCAACCAGACGGACAGCATTTCTAAGGGAAACGCTCGAGCAGATGCTGCCGCTAAAAGCGCCTCCACACTTCCATTTGAAGATGGGGCTCCTTTAGCAGGCACCGCTCCACTTCCTCAAAGGGAAGGAGCCCCTGTGACAGTGACTTTAGTACAGACAGCGCCTGAGTCAAACACACACACCCCTGACAGGAAGGACCTACTTCACATTCAGCGCAACGCCACACAAGCAGAGAAGGACATTTGGACTAAAGCAGGCGCACACTGCACACGGAACATTTGGCTTGGCCCCAATTCTAGACCATGTCTTCCAAAAACACTTTTCCTCCCATATTGCAAGCTAAGCCATGGCCGTGACCATGCATCAAAGGGAGCTATGTTAAGGGAGATCACTTCTCGATGGTTCACCAAAGGTTTCTCTGTCGCAGCACGCGATTATTGTAGAAACTGTGTCATATGTGCGAACCACAACATAGCACGCGGTATTAAAACCACCCCGGCGGCTCACCAGAAACCCACACGGCCATTTGAACATCTCATGATGGACTTTATTGAGCTCTCCCCATCTGAAAACAAGAAATATTGTCTTGTTATCGTTGATATGTGGTCAAAATGGGTGGAGGCTTTCCCCGCCAAACACGCCACTGCTGCCACAGTGGCCAAAGCACTCCTGACAGAGATTTTTCCACGCTGGGGGCTAGTGTCTCGCGTGTCAAGCGACAACGGAAGTCACTTTGTGAATCAGGCCTTGACCGAGGTTAGCAATTACCTGGGGTTTGACGTCAGGTACCACTGTGGCTATCATGCGGCCAGTGGTGGTGCCGTTGAGCGCGAAAACCAGAGCCTGAAAAACAAACTGGCTAAAATATGTGCAGAGACAGGGCTGCCATGGACTAAAGTCTTGCCCCTGGCCCTCATGTATATGAGGATGAGGAAAAGAAATCGCACAGGCCTGTCTCCCTATGAAACCCTTTTCGCCGTTCCCCCTTCCGTGGGAGTAGGTCCTCCGAGTCCCCCCCTTCCCTCCACAGGCTTATGTGAGGATCAACTGTTAACATACTGTATCAATCTTTCCAGATCTCTCTTCAACATAAGATCTCAGGTAGAGGCGGCGCTACCCAACCCAGCCTCTTCTCCACTCCATCAGATCCAACCAGGGGATTTCGTGACCATCAAAAACTTCCGCCGGAAGCAGTGGAACTCCGAACGGTGGCTGGGACCCTTCCAGGTCCTGCTGACGACACACACCGCCGTGAAGGTGGCTGAGCGACCCTCCTGGGTCCACGTACATCACTGCAGGAAGGTGCCACCACCAAAACCCAGCCAACCAGCGACCACCCCCACGGCTGCAGAGGCCGATCCACAAGCTGCAGAGGTCAACCCACAGCCTGCAGCGACCCCGTCAGTGACCCCCGGGCCTACTCCTCTGCACACTCCCCCCGCATTTCCAAGGCACCCGTATCAGACGCGCAGCAGGCCAGCACTTCGTCCCCCACCCAGCGTGTGAACCACGCGCTGCTCTACCGTCTGATCCTTTTCCAAAGAAGAGCCCAAAATCCCCTCCTCTCACTCCCGCTTGTATACCTCCTCCCTTTTTCCTCTAATGAATAAACACTGTTACGACACCTGAACAATCTACCACGAACACTGTGACCCTCTTCCCCTGCCTCCCTCCGAAAACATATACTGTGAGATAGCGCTCTCTCTCTCGCTCTCTCTCTCTCTCTCTCTCTCTCTCTCTCTCTCTCTCTCTCTCTCTCTCTCTCTCTCTCTCTCTCTCACATCCCACTCTAGTCAAAAACATCCCCTGCACGAACGACAGAAAGACATGCCCGGCGACAGAGGTGAAGACAGCAAAGGCAGAATACGATTCCTAGACCGACACACACGACTGTCAATGTTATTTTGTTCCTTGTCTTTAACACTGGTAATATCTCCGTTGATTTGGTTTGGTGTTCCGGAAATGTTTTTTGACAGGTGGGCCTATAAAATGACACCACACAACGAATGTACGTCTCTGATCGTCATATTGATGTGTGCAGGAATCTCCATCTCAATCACCATCTGTGTCATTCTAGCGGTACGTATGGTGTCCGTTATCATGAATTTCCCCTGTGCCCCGCGCACTAATACACCCCTGGCTCCGCCACCCACACCTCCGTCCCCCACGCCCCCTTTAAACACACCCTTAGACACCGACTCCCGTTCACTCGCGGCACTGAATTTGTCACCCAGCTCGCTCGCGGCACTGAGTGCGCCACGTGCTGCAGACTCTACCCCTCCACCTCCCCCTCCCATCCCTTTTTATCCCATCCCTCTCCCACGCCACTTACGTCGCGGCACACAGTCCATAGGCCTCTCTCACCTCACACTGGCGCTTGTTGCCCTCGTCATCGCCCCCATTCCTCTCGCCTCCAGCCATGCTACACCCCCCAAGCGTTACGTTCTGATCCAGGGCACCACCTCAGCATTTAGGTGTGGGCCTTTTACGAACTACGGTTCTAGCATGGTCCCCAGGTATTTCTGCAGGGATCCTTGCAAGACAGCAGATATCATAGTATCTACTGCCCTACCGTCGGCTAGCTCTTATTCCCTAATACCAGCATCGATCGGGAATTCCTTCCAGATCGTAATCCGCAACGTACAGATGAACGACGGTGGGAAATACTGGTGTGCTATAGATAAACCTGGCGCGGCCGACATATATCAGGAACTCACACTCATCGTTCGCCCCCTACTACGCACCACCTTTGGACCCCCGACAGTCGTCCAAGCTGTGACAGACGGTCCTAAGGATAAGAGTAACTCTATTAAAGTGCGGGGTCGCGTGTTAGACTTCCAGGACACACTAGAGACAATTGCTTTCGAGACTGATAACTCTAATGAAAATCAGTGGATGAAATGGGCAACATATACCGCGGCTCAGCACGCCAACGGTGCTGAATGCTATATTTGTGCTACTAGCAAACCTACTCTCATCACATCCCCTTATCCCCTTAACTCTACCTCATCCCTCAACGGTGTGCGATGTCTCCTGGAAGCTGACAAGCCTTCCCTAACTCTGCCCCACGGCATATGCTCCACACTACTGCTGTTACCCACCCCAACTGAACCCGCTGCCCCACCCCCTGCTAAATTTGCCCGCGGTGTCTATGAGTGTTTCTCTGCACATAGACTTGGCCAAGGCCGCTTCAGAGGTCGTTTCCCGTATTGCGTCTACACTTGGCATATGCACGCTAATGGTACCTCTACGCTAATTCCCGGCCTCGATGAGTCTCCTGCCTATACCCCCACTCTGGCCTCATTTAACTCCTCCAGCAGACCTAGAGCTGACGTCTGGTGGGCTTGTGGCTCGCGTGTTAAATTAATCCAGGTCCTCCCCGCTAACTGGACTGGCACCTGTACTCCCGTTATGTTGGTCCTTCCTGTCGCTATTGGCACCGTTTCTCCTGATAAACCTGACATCAGCCGTATGCGTCGCTCTCTCACCCCCAGAGGCTCCATGGATGCCCGTGTGTATATTGACGCTATTGGAGTTCCGCGTGGGGTCCCTGATGAATTCAAGGCGCGCAACGAGGTTTGGGCGGGTATCGAGGCACTCTTCCCTATCATTACCGTATCAAAGAATGTAGCGTGGTTGAATTACATATTTTTTAATCAACAAATCTTCCTAAATCATACCCTTGATGCCCTGGAAGGGCTGGCCGAACAACTGCACGCCACCTCCACTATGGCCTTTCAAAATAGGATGGCCCTCGACATGCTACTGGCCGAAAAGGGTGGCGTCTGCGTAATGTTCTCAGACAGTTGCTGCACGTACATCCCTAATTCGACGGCCCCGGACGGCTCAGTAGCTAGAGCCTTAGAAGGCCTGCGCTCCCTCAGGACAGAGATGTCCGTTAACTCCGGCGTTGACACTTCCCTGACCTCCTGGCTTGCAAACACGTTCGGTAAATATAAGGCTCTCGCCCTGGCTCTCATGGCAGCTCTCGTCTCCCTAGTCGGCCTTGTCGCTCTGTGCGCCTGTTGTGTTGTCCCTTGCGCGCGCGGCATATTGACACGCTCTATCGCACGTACTGTCACTACCACCCTTCTCCATCGTCAGATATACGTTCACTCCAAGTATGCATCTGCTGATACAATCCTCGAGTTGCTCAGCGACTCTGACTCTGATTCTGAACAGGGTGTTGAAGCCATTCAACTGCGTAAAATTGGAGATGGAGAGTGACCCATTGTTGTTGGGCTGACATGTTTGATTGTGTTGGTGAGGGGCTAAAACTGATGGGAGGGTTTTTGAGACCATTCAACTACATGAGACTGGAGATGACACGTAAGGATTGTTATCCGACTCTGTACAGTGCGCTGGCGTATGTTGACTCTGCCATACTGTAAGAGCCTGATCATAATGTTTTTCACCTCGCCACGTCCCACACAAACTTACAACCATTCTGTTGATATCACAATACGGGTCTTCTTTCGGTTTTGGCGCCTTTCTTTTATTTATGTTGGAGTAAGTACACTAGAACCGATGCGATGACCCTGTGTTAACACTGTCGCTTACTTTTATTCTACCTCATGTGTGCCACATTTTTCTGGTATAACACGATCTACCTCATGTGCCTTCTATTTTTTATTACCTTTTTTTTACGATTGTTTTGGATATGTCCTTTAGAGGCTATGTTTGCTTTGCTTTGTTTTTAGATGTTGTGTTTTGTAAATCCTTGTAGACTATGTTTGGATTTGCTTTGTGTTACGTTTGCTTGCTCTTTAGGGACTATGTTAATCTTTTGGTGGCTATGTTTGATTTTTTTTGCTGTGTTTGGTTCCCTTTGTTTCGCGGTCTTGGCATGTAAATTCATATTTCTTCTCACTTTGTTGATAAGTAAATTATCAAAAGGGTGGAGTTGTAATGGAAATATCAATTAACATGTTTTGCATTACATACCTAAAGAATACATTGACCTTAGACACTAACTATACTGTGTCTGCCTTCGTGACATCTTGACGTCCTGTGTTTTATCATGTGACCTCGACACAATATGTACCATATCTGAGACCTTAACCTGTTAACAATTCGTATGACACCCCAAATGAGAATAGCCCTTTTGATATACGACTAAATACTGCGTCCACAATCCCAGCTCTGTGCCTATAACGGCCGTGGGGCCCATTGTGCAAACGTGGTATGCCTGAGACCATGGCCTGTTCGTGTTCTCATGCTAAAGCACATAATGCCCTTTGTTCCAAACGGCCGGATGTATGCATCAAGATTTCACAATGTACATTGCAACACAAGAACCAGACACTTGACTCTTTTGTGATCTCTGATAAGCAGAAGTATCCTATGGAACTAACCTATGAAACTAACTGACAACGTATTTACGACACCTCCAACTGTCAAGTTCACGGTTCAACCCCCCCTTCCCCTCCAAGCCATACACGCCAAACTGCAGGCTGTGCCATTTTCACTTCCTGAAAACACACACACACGCCCACACACACGTCTGCAACACACACACATAGACACGCTCACACATGCACACACATGCATGTGCGCATGCACGCACACACACACAAGCACCCTGACACAGCAAGAAGAGGAGGAGGAGGAGGAGGAGGCGGAACCCCAAGAACTAGAGTATATAATGTTGAGAGACCAGAGTATCATCACACTTTCTGACATTGCAACTTGTTTGTATTGTTACATTGTGTCCGGCCGTATTAAAAACGAACAAACGTATTTGCTTTGTAGTTTTCATCTTTATTTCAACAGCTCTCTTGTTATCACAGATATTTTTCCGTTACAGTGTGCCTGTATGTGTGTGTGCCTGTGTGTGTGTGCCTGTGTGCATGCCTGCCTGTCTGTGTGCATGCCTGTGTGTGTGTGTGCATGCCTGGGTGTGCGTGGCTGTGTGTGTGTGTGTGTGGAGGGTGATGTCCTGGGAAACATCGAAACTGATCTTTTTACGGAGCAGCAGATTGAAAAGCTGCTTCTCTCTCTCTCTCTCTCTCTCTCTCTCTCTCTCTCTCTCTCTCTCTCTCTCTCTCTCTCTCTCTCTCTCTCTCTCTCTCTGCTCTCACACCACAGGCACAATTACAGGAGACACATGCCTTCTCTATTTGAACGACCACATCAAACAAGAGGTGGACGCAGGCAAATACTGCGGCATGGTCATGCTGGACCTACAAAAGGCCTTCGACACTGTCAATCACTCCATTCTGATTGACAAGCTAAAAGCTATTGGTTTTGATAGTTTATCAGTGAGCTGGATGCAATCCTACCTGGAGGGGAGAGAACAGATGGTGGAGGTAAACGGTACCCTACCCCCCCCCCCCTCACAGTAAGCTGTGGTGTTCCACAATGAAGCATACTAGGACCGCTACTGTTCCTAATTTATGCAAATGACATGTCGTCAGCTTGTGACTGCAACTTGTTCTTGTTCGCAGACGACTCAGCCCTGCTGGTCTCTGACAAGAACAAGTTACAGGTTGAAAAAACCCTCAGCTCGGAACTCGGCAGAATCTGCATATGGCTCGCTGATAACAAACTATCATTGATTGATTGATTGAAAACTTTATTAACAGATTGCAGAATGGGTACAATACAGTACAGCTCAATACACACAATTGTTAAGGGGATGCAGACCAGAGAAAGACTTTCGTCTTGTTTACATCAGGGTCCCCCATTTTCAATTCATCAGGACATATATGATCATTACACATGGGCAAAACGGAGTCCATTCTCTCCGGTTCAAATAACAAACTCAGCAAGACCGACGGCTTCTCAGTTACAGTGGCTGACAATATTGTCACAAGGAAAGATGAAATTACTTACCTGGGTTCCATCCTAGAGGCTAATCTTTCCTGTGACAAAATGGCATCCAATGTAATAAAAAAAGTCAACCAACAAACTAGATTCTTGTACCGGATCTCCTCTCTGGTAAACAAGAATACCCTGAAGACTCTGGCAGGAGCACTCATTCAAGGGTACCTTGACTACAAACATCTCAAAACAAACTGGTCAGACTACTGCTTGACCTAACTCCTAGAACCCACCTCACCCCTGCCCACTTTGACAACCTAGGATGGCTTAGAGTAGACGACAGAGTACAGCAACTTGCAATGGGCCTGGTCTACAAGATACACTACACGACCAAGGTACCCATGTACATGTCAAAATACTTCCCAAATGTCAGTGAATACCACGATCACAACACCAGAGGGAGCTCCACAAATCATGTTAAACCCAGATTCGGCTCAAACAAGGGACTAAACACGTTTCGCAATTATGCCACATCAATGTGGAACGCCCTACCCAAAGCTGTAAAGGAATGTGAATCACTACCCACTTTTAAAACCACTCTCAAAGAACACCTACGGGAGACTGCAATTCGAAACTGGCCCCTGTAAATGTCCTAACCCAACCCCCTCCAATGTACAGTTTTGCTTGTACAGTTGTACAGTGTTCCCCACCCACCCCTCCTACCGAACCCCCCCCCACCCCACCCACCCAACCACCTCCAATGTACAGTGACCCCCACCCCCCCCAACCCCACCCCACCTACCCAACCTCCCCCAATGTACAGTTTTTACGTCAAATGTATATACTCTCTTTTCTGGACTATTTTTGTATCACAAACAGTACTGTATTTGCAAATCTGGTACAGTATGTCATAAATGTATAGATGTAGCAGTACTGTCTATCTGTATGTCATGTATGTCATATATGTCCTGATGAATTGAAAATGGGGGACCCTGATGTAAACAAGACGAAAGTCTTTCTCTGGTCTGCATCCCCTTAACAATTGTATGTATTGAGCTGTACTGTACTGTACCCATTCTGCAATCTGTTAATAAAGTTTTCAATCAATCAATCAATCAATCAATCAATCACAACTGCTGTTTGGCATCAGGGTTCAACGCCTGACATTCTCCTTCTCAGACCCCCCCCCCCCCCCTCCTCCTCCTCCTCCCTGCTGGTGAAGGTTTAACCAATGAAGAGAGAGAATAGACCGGACAAAGCCGAACAGCACTGGGCCCACGACTCTCAGCTCCCAGAAGCCATCAGGGCCTCGGAAAGCATTACCGCTTTTTAAATCAGGACTGAAGACACGTCTCTTTTTTTTTTTTTTTTTTTTTCAATTATTATCTTTTATTTGCTTTTAACATTTCATTTACATACAGTTGTAAAATGCAAGTTATAAATATGTAAATTACATTTCCTAACTAAACAATTACTAACCCTTCCCCGACCCTTCCTAGTACAAAAAAAAAGAAAAAGAAAAAAAATATCGAATGCATGATTTACTTTAAGACCATGATTGTCTGTGCTACTACCTGAATAAAATAATAAACAAAAAGAAAAAAAACAGGCAGACAAATATAGAATATAAAAAGACAATATCCACAATCTCTATGCTTCAATTGGCTCTCTCCAGTTCTATACCCATATTTGGTATGTAATCCATTGCCCGACCCCAGATCTTCTGAAAGTGTATTATTTTTCCTTTCACATTATACATGATTTTTTCAGGTGTGCAATAGGATAGGAGTTCTGCCCACCATTGTTTAGTCGGGGGAGGGGGTTCAGATTTCCAATGACAAAGAATACATTTTTTTGCAGCAGACATTCCTAACAGGATAAATTTCTTTTCAAAGTTGTCAAAGTTACTCAGCATAGAGATATCACCCAAAATAGCTATTCGTGCGTCAGGAGTCATCGTCTTTCCAATAATTTTTGAAAGTTGTTCAAATATAAATTTCCAGTAATAATTTAACTTCCGGCAATTCCAGAACGTGTGGATTAGGTCCCCTTTAGCATGTTGACATCGAAGACAATTGGGTGATGTCTCGTGGCTAAATTGATATAATCTGTGAGGTGTATAATAAATTCTGTGTAGTATATTAAATTGTGTTAACCTATGGTTGGTATTTGTTAAAGTTGTTTGGGAGTTCTGGAGCAATGACTGCCATTCTTTCATGGTATATTTGTGTTTAATATCTTTTTCCCATTTATCTTTTTGTTGTAGCATCCTATCATCTTTCTGTTCAGTGTTCATCAGTGTGTAGATTTTAGATATCAGGCCCTTTGATGTTTTTGTAGTGTTAAACAGTTTCTCTATTGGTGTTTCAGACATATGGGGATAGCTATAACTGTTATTTTTGACCCAGTTCCGTATCTGTAGGTATTTAAAAAAAATGGATGAAGGTAAATTATATTTCGCTCTCAGGGAATTAAAATCAGAAAAGATGCTTTGGTTATACAAGTCTCTTATTTCGCTGATACCCTTGGTTCTCCAATTTTCAGATATTCCATCACTAATAATTTTGGGGACACAAGGGTTGTTCCACAGGGGCATGCTCATTAACAAGGTATTTTGATTTCCCATTAGTTTAATAGTTTCTTTCCAACATGCAAAGGTATGATGTATAATCTGGTTTTTAGTGATAGAGTTAAGGGTTTTTTGCGTGTCTATATAGGGGATTACCTGTAGTGGAGTAGGATGGATTATGTTCTCTTCCAGTTTAACCCATGCTGGTGTGGGCAGCCTCTCACTGTTGAGCCAACACCAAATAACACGTGATTGACAGGCTAGGTAGTACAGTCTGAAGTTGGGGAGGTTTAAGCCCCCTTTATTCAGGGGAGCCTGTAGTGCTTTTAATCTGATCCTAGCCCGTTTCTGGGACCACAAAAACATTGAAATGATTTTATTCAGTGATGTAAACAAGCTTGGTGGACAGCTGAGTGGAATTGACTGGAACAAATAAATTAATTTAGGCAGAACATTCATCTTGACCACATTAACACGTCCAATTAAAGAAATTGGTAGATCTTTCCATTTGTATAGGTCTGTTTTGATTTTTTCCATAATAGGTAGATAGTTATTTTGGTATGTTTGGTTCAGGTCGTTAGATATTTGGATTCCCAGGTATTTGAAGTTTTTTGGTGCCCATTTAAAATGGGAAATCATTGGGTGGGTATTCTGGGTGGTAACACTATTTAGTGGCATTATTTCACTCTTGTCATAATTTATCGTGTAACCAGATATGGCACTGTATGCCTCTAGTATGCTGAGTAATTGCGGCAAGGATATATCTGGTTGGGTAATATAAATTAGTAAATCATCACAATATAGTGAGAGTTTGGATTCGTTTGCTCCAGTCTTTATGCCACATATATTGTTGTTGTTCCGTATTGCCACCGCCAACGGTTCAATGGCTGCGGCGAACAGATATACGGAGAGTGGGCAGCCCTGTCGTACTCCACGTCCCAATTGGAAGGGTTTGGAAAGTATACCATTTGTCAACACTTGTGCCTTCGGAGAGCAATAAAGCATCTTAATATAATTAATGAAAACATCACCAAAATTCATCTGTTTCAGAGTATAAAAAAGATATTCAAATTCTATTGTATCAAAAGCTTTTCGAGCATCCATCGAGATTACAAGTCTTGAGTCATTCGTTTGTTTAGAGAGCTCAATGATATGAAAAAGTTTTCTGATATTGTCAGATCCCTGTCGCTGCTGAATAAAACCTGTCTGATCCTCGTGGATTAAGAGAGACATCACAGGGTCCATTCTTAGTGCGAGTGCTTTAGAAAATATTTTATAATCCACATTTAACATTGACAGGGGCCTATAGGAGTCACAAAGTTGTTTATCCTTAGAGGGCTTAGGAAGTACATTGATTGTTGCTAATTCTAGACTTGGTGGTAATTTACCATTATTGAGACTGTCTTTGAGCATGTCCATATAAGGGCGGATTAATTTATTTATGAACAGTTTGTAAAATTCAGCAGGTAGGCCGTCGGGACCGGGTGCTTTGCCCGTTTGCAATGAGTTAATAGCTTTGGTGATTTCTTCCTTTGATATTTCTGTTTCAAGAGTAGTTCTCACTTCTACAGGAAGCTTAGTAATCTGTAAATTTCCCAAGAATTCCTCGCATTTTGTAGCAGTTGAGTCTTGGTTTTCAGACGTATATAGATTGTGGTAGAACATTTCAAAACGCTGGTTTATCTCTTCAGGTTTATGTAATACATCACCATCCTTAGATTTGATTGAGTCTATTGTTTTTGCCATCTCTTCTTTTCTTATTTGCCAGCTGAGTAGCTTGCCGGTTTTGTCCCCCTTTTCATAGTAGTGGTATTTAGTTCTGGCCATGTCTGCTTCTACTTGGCTAGTAGTTAAGTTGCTATATTCAAGCCGCTTTTT
Source organism: Notolepis coatsorum (assembly GCF_963971535.1). Classification (NCBI taxonomy): domain Eukaryota; kingdom Metazoa; phylum Chordata; class Actinopteri; order Aulopiformes; family Paralepididae; genus Notolepis; species Notolepis coatsorum. The sequence goes on along the minus strand of NC_140165.1, from coordinate 82,784 downwards.
TACTAGTATGTGCAGAGTTTCTGCTCTATTGGATTCTGCATGTTTTTTCTCTAGTTCATGAATTTCTTTGTCTAGTGTGTTTAGATACAGTCTACTTTTTCTTTGTTTAGAAGTTCCAAAAGACGTTATCTGACCTCTTAGGTAAGCTTTCAGTGTCTCCCAGATTATGCTTGGGGAGGCAGAGTTTACATTAATTATTAAAAAGTCATCTATTTGATTTTCTAGGAAGTTAACAAAATCTGGGTCGTTAAGGAGATATGGCTTGAATCTCCAACGCTTAGTTTTAGGTTTGTCCAAATATTGTTTCACTTTCAATTTCAAAGGACAGTGATCCGATATTGTAGAGGCTAGATATTTACATTCAATTACATTGTGAAGTAGTGATTTAGTTGTTAAAAACAAGTCTAATCTGGAATAAGTGTCATGTACCGCAGAATGAAATGAGTATTCCCTCTCCAGTGGGTTAAGTATTCTCCAAACATCGACCAAACCCATTTCAGACATACCGTCCCTTACTACTTTGGCTGCGGCACTTAATGGCTGGGGGATGCTATTAGATCTATCTGATGTGCTCAGTGTTAAATTATAGTCACCTCCAAGGATACATGTGCCATAGTTTTGTGCAGAGGATAATAGAATATTCCTAAAAAAGGGTGCATCGTCTTTGTTGGGGCCATATAGATTAATAAGTGTAAAAGGTTCGTGATTTATGTCACATTTGAGGATTATCCATCTACCTGCAGTGTCTTTTTCTTGAGAACGTATTTTTAGGTTTAACTGTTTGTGACATAGTATGGCCACTCCTCTTGATCTGGAATTAAATGAGGAATAGAATACTGACCCAACCCAATCTCTTTGCAACTTCACATGCTCTGCATCAGTTAAGTGGCTTTCCTGAATAAATGCAATGCCGCAATCTTGATTCTTTAAATAGTTAAGAATCTTTTTCCTTTTAATGGGATTATTGATGCCCTTAACATTGAAGGACATAAATGTCAGAGTGCTAGTCATCTAGGATCATTTTCAATATCGACTTTAATAAGGGTTTAATTGTGGTTTTGTTATAGAGATTGCAGCATTCCATTTGGACATGGGCGCGTGCGTGTGTTTTTGCACACACACACACATGTTCACAGTGCATATGCCTACCATTAGTCACTCCAGTTATATCATACAATCTATCATGGTTCACAAGATCACATGCATTGAGTTCGTGAAGATAATATGTATTTGTACTAGGTCCCCCCCCCACCCTTTTTCCCCCCCATACCCTCCCCAAACAGAAAGTAAACCATAACATAGGCTCACTAGTCCTATATTACCCTACTTGGCTCCCTGTTAACTCCCCCTTTAAATTGCCAGGTGGCACACCACTATTTGAACCAGGCTGTGAAGCGTTACTCCTTATAACAAAAAGAAAAAAGGAACAAAATTAAACTAAAAAACAAACAATACAGGCAAGCAATTGATTCAGTAATAAGGCAGAGAAATAAATAAATTAATGAATAAGAGAAATGAATAATGAATAAGAGGGGAAAGATAATAGGCTACCAATTTACTTGTCAGTTTCTTTTTTTTTTGTGGTTCTTTTTTTTATTATAATAATTTTTTTTTTTAATTTTTTTGTAAGCCTACATGGTCTAACTATCCTTTCCCCCTGCAAAGGCTACGAAAAGAAATAAAAATGCAAAGTTCTACAACTATAGTTGCCTACCAACACCCTAAAAAGTAAAACAATCAACCCAATCTATGTCAAATGTATATACACTCTTCCTCTGGATTTTTTTAGTATCACAAACAGTACTGTACTTGAAAATCTGGCATGTCATAAATGTATAGATGCAGCAGTACTGTCCATCCGCATGTCACGCGTGTCACATGATGAATTGAAATTGGGGGACCCTGATGGAAACAAGACGAAAGTCCTTCTCTGGTCTGCATCCTCCCAACAACTGTATGTACTGAGCTGCACTGCACTGCACCCATTAATGCAATCCGCCAACAAACTTGTCCATCAATTCAATCAATCAAACCAAAGAAAGAAAAAATATATGAATTGGATGTAATAAAAAATAGAGAAAATGGAAATATATATATAAACACCACAAAATCAAAAAAAACTAGAAATTATACACTGATGATTCAGTTTTGATACTTGTCCTTTAATTAACCACGTTCAGGGTTGTTTCTGGTTTTTCTAATAGCTCATAAGAGTCATTTGGTAGTGTGTGTGTCTTAGTTTTGGCTACTTATCTCGTCTCACGGTGTTTGTCTTGGATCCTCAGTTGCCCCCCCCCCCAGTCATTTCATCCTGGCGACGGGCTTGATCTGCCCGCTTTCAGCCTCGATCAAGTTCACGGATGAAATCTTGTGCGGCTTCTGGGGAATGAAAGTCACGGGAGGTCCCGCCGTGTTCGACTCTTAATATTGCTGGGTGTCTCATTGAGTAAGACAGGCTTTTAGATCTGAATATGCGTTTCACGTCGTCAAACAGCTTGCGTTTCTTCATCACCTCCTGGCTGAAGTGACTGTAAAAGTAGATCCTGCTTCTGGAGGTTTCCTCGGTCCCGCCGTAGTACAGTTCCACCTTCTCCCTCGCCAGGCGCATGATAGCGTCCTTTTGTTGTGCTCGCAGTAGTTTCAGGAGTATTGGTCTAGGCTTGCTGGGGTTTGGTTGTTTTAATTTCAAGCGATACGCGCTGTCGATCAGCACGGGTCCGCCGAGTTTATCTTCGCCAAATAGCCATAGTAAAAAAGCAGCTAGGAAGCCGGCGAGGTCCTGTTTCTCCACTGACTCTGGAAGCCCCTCCAAACGAACGACTGCGCGCAATGAGCTGTCTTCATACTGTTGGACTTTTAGTTTTACAGTGGTCATCTCTTTTTCTAGTTTAGTGATTGTTTCGTGAGCCGTCTGGATGTTATCCTCGTTGCGGCTGACTCGTTGCTGCACTACTTCCACTTGTTCGTTAAGCGTCGTCATCGAGCTTCTGATTGTTTCCAAACTAGTTTGAATATCAGTTGTCTTTTGGAGCAGCTCAGTTCTGCTTTGCTGGATGGCATTCCACAATGTTTGTAGGGTGATTTCACCGTCCATGTTGTGCTGTAGGCTGTAGTAGACCAGTGTTTGTAGCGCCGTTTGTTACGGCGGGGTCTGCTGCTTCTCAGAAGGTTAATTGCTTCTTGTTTGTCAGTTCCAAAGTGTACAAAGGAGTAGGGTCGTTTAGTTTAAAATGAAGTAATCATTTCGGTTGGTATAGCGCTTATAATTTAGTTTTTAAGATAAAGGTGGTGAGCCCTGTGCATCTGCCTCACTCCTGGTACACTTCTCTTTTTAAATCAGGACTGAAGACACGTCTCTTTTTAAATCAGGACTGAAGACACGTCTCTTTTTAAATCAGGACTGAAGACACGTCTCTTTTTAAATCAGGACTGAAGACACGTCTCTTTTTAAATCAGGACTGAAGACACGTCTCTTTTTAAATCAGGACTGAAGACACGTCTCTTTTTAAATCAGGACTGAAGACAAGTCTCTTTTTAAATCAGGACTGAAGACAAGTCTCTTTTTAAATCAGGACTGAAGACAAGTCTCTTTTTAAATCAGGACTGAAGACACGTCTCTTTTTAAATCAGGACTGAAGACACGTCTCTTTTTAAATCAGGACTGAAGACACGTCTCTTTTTAAATCAGACTGAACACACGTCTCTTCCACAGCGCTTTTATCCCCTGGTCTGTTTTACTTATGTGCGCTTTCCTTCATTTCATTCTATTCTACATTTATTTTAAAGTTAAAGTATTTTAAAGCAGCTCTATGAATAAATAATGCTAAATAAATAATACTAAATAAATAAAGTACAATAGAAAACACACAAGTTGACCAAATATGGTGTCAAAGCCAATACGGCGAATTATATATTGTCACTTATCTGATCCAACCCTGATATCTGATATCGACCCAAGATAATAAAATAACTGAGAAGAACTTTGTTGTTAGATGGGATTCAGTCCAGAATTACATAAATCTCTAGAGGGCTGATAAAAAAGAGACACCTACGATGAGAATAGTCATTCGTATACAGTCTGTCACTGTGTCAATGGATTATCTATCATGATCCACCAGGATGTGTTTGGTATATCCTCTTAACAGACAGACAGACAGACAGACAGACAGACAGACAGACAGACAGACAGACAGACAGACAGACAGACAGACAGACAGACAGACAGACAGACAGACATCTCAATGTATGTACAGTATAAGGTATATCTATGTACAGGTATGTGTTTGTTTGCATGTATAACACACATCTCAACCACAGTGCTTCCTAGCTAAAAAACAACACACAAAAATGAACAGAAAACAACAACAACAACAAAAGGTCTTACCTCCGTCCAGGTCCTCGCTGCCAAACTGGTTTCTGTAGAACAGCATGAGCTCTATCTTGTAGCACTTGTACAGAGTCACCAGGCAGATGAGCAGCAGCAGGATGGCACCCAGGCCGCCAGCCAGCTCCACCGTGTGCATCAGGTCAGCTGCGGAGAGAGAGAACGGTCTGTAAACCTACATCAGGTCAGCTGGGGAGAGAGAGAACGGTCTGTAAACCTACATCAGGTCAGCTGGGGAGAGAGAGAACGGTCTGTAAACCTACATCAGGTCAGCTGCGGAGAGAGAGAACGGTCTGTAAACCTACATCAGGTCAGCTGGGGAGAGAGAGAACGGTCTGTAAACCTACATCAGGTCAGCTGCGGAGAGAGAGAACGGTCAGTAAACCTACATCAGGTCAGCTGGGGAGAGAGAGAACGGTCTGTAAACCTACATCAGGTCAGCTGCGGAGAGAGAGAACGGTCTGTAAACCTACATCAGGTCAGCTGCGGAGAGAGAGAACGGTCTGTAAACCTACATCAGGTCAGCTGGGGAGAGAGAGAACGGTCAGTAAACCTACATCAGGTCAGCTGGGGAGAGAGAGAACGGTCTGTAAACCTACATCAGGTCAGCTGCGGAGAGAGAGAACGGTCTGTAAACCTACATCAGGTCAGCTGCGGAGAGAGAGAACGGTCTGTAAACCTACATCAGGTCAGCTGGGGAGAGAGAGAACGGTCAGTAAACCTACATCAGGTCAGCTGGGGAGAGAGAGAACGGTCTGTAAACCTACATCAGGTCAGCTGCGGAGAGAGAGAACGGTCAGTAAACCTACATCAGGTCAGCTGGGGAGAGAGAGAACGGTCAGTAAACCTACATCAGGTCAGCTGGGGAGAGAGAGAACGGTCTGTAAACCTACATCAGGTCAGCTGCGGAGAGAGAGAACGGTCTGTAAACCTACATCAGGTCAGCTGCGGAGAGAGAGAACGGTCTGTAAACCTACATCAGGTCAGCTGGGGAGAGAGAGAACGGTCTGTAAACCTACATCAGGTCAGCTGGGGAGAGAGAGAACGGTCTGTAAACCTACATCAGGTCAGCTGCGGAGAGAGAGAACGGTCTGTAAACCTACATCAGGTCAGCTGCGGAGAGAGAGAACGGTCTGTAAACCTACATCAGGTCAGCTGCGGAGAGAGAGAACGGTCTGTAAACCTACATCAGGTCAGCTGCGGAGAGAGAGAACGGTCTGTAAACCTACATCAGGTCAGCTGCGGAGAGAGAGAACGGTCAGTAAACCTACATCAGGTCAGCTGGGGAGAGAGAGAACGGTCTGTAAACCTACATCAGGTCAGCTGCGGAGAGAAAGAACGGTCTGTAAACCTACATCAGGTCAGCTGCGGAGAGAGAGAACGGTCTGTAAACCTACATCAGGTCAGCTGCGGAGAGAGAGAACGGTCAGTAAACCTACATCAGGTCAGCTGCGGAGAGAGAGAACGGTCAGTAAACCTACATCAGGTCAGCTGGGGAGAGAGAGAACGGTCTGTAAACCTACATCAGGTCAGCTGCGGAGAGAGAGAACGGTCAGTAAACCTACATCAGGTCAGCTGCGGAGAGAGAGAACGGTCAGTAAACCTACATCAGGTCAGCTGGGGAGAGAGAGAACGGTCTGTAAACCTACATCAGGTCAGCTGCGGAGAGAGAGAACGGTCTGTAAACCTACATCAGGTCAGCTGCGGAGAGAGAGAACGGTCTGTAAACCTACATCAGGTCAGCTGGGGAGAGAGAGAACGGTCTGTAAACCTACATCAGGTCAGCTGCGGAGAGAGAGAACGGTCTGTAAACCTACATCAGGTCAGCTGGGGAGAGAGAGAACGGTCTGTAAACCTACATCAGGTCAGCTGGGGAGAGAGAGAACGGTCTGTAAACCTACATCAGGTCAGCTGCGGAGAGAGAGAACGGTCTGTAAACCTACATCAGGTCAGCTGCGGAGAGAGAGAACGGTCTGTAAACCTACATCAGGTCAGCTGCGGAGAGAGAGAACGGTCTGTAAACTTACATCAGGTCAGCTGCGGAGAGAGAGAACGGTCTGTAAACCTACATCAGGTCAGCTGCGGAGAGAGAGAACGGTCTGTAAACCTACATCAGGTCAGCTACGGAGAGAGAGAACGGTCTGTAAACCTACATCAGGTCAGCTGGGGAGAGAGAGAACGGTCTGTAAACCTACATCAGGTCAGCTGGGGAGAGAGATAACGGTCTGTAAACCTACATCAGGTCAGCTGGGGAGAGAGAGAACGGTCTGTAAACCTACATCAGGTCAGCTGCGGAGAGAGAGAACGGTCTGTAAACCTACATCAGGTCAGCTGCGGAGAGAGAGAACGGTCTGTAAACCTACATCAGGTCAGCTGGGGAGAGAGAGAACGGTCTGTAAACCTACATCAGGTCAGCTGGGGAGAGAGAGAACGGTCTGTAAACCTACATCAGGTCAGCTGCGGAGAGAGAGAACGGTCTGTAAACCTACATCAGGTCAGCTGGGGAGAGAGAGAACGGTCTGTAAACCTACATCAGGTCAGCTGGGGAGAGAGAGAACGGTCTGTAAACCTACATCGGGTCAGCTGCGGAGAGAGAGAACGGTCTGTAAACCTACATCAGGTCAGCTGCGGAGAGAGAGAACGGTCTGTAAACCTATATCAGGTCAGCTGCGGAGAGAGAGAACGGTCTGTAAACCTACATCAGGTCAGCTGGGGAGAGAGAGAACGGTCTGTAAACTAGGGATGTCCGATATTATCGGCCAATATTGGCATTCAAATGTGATATCGGAAATTATCTGTATCGGTTTTCAAAAAAAGAAATATTTTTTTTAACATTTATTTAACCCTTATTTACCCAGGCAAGCAAGTAATAACTAATTCTGATTTTATTTATTGTCAAAAGTATGCATAATGTTGTGTTAATTCCACGACAAGAGATATGTAATGTTAATTATCTGAAATTATTCTGTTTTTTGGGGGGGGGGGGGTACCCTGCATATATCGGTATCGGTTGATATCAGTACCGGAAATTAACAGTTGGACAATATCGGTATATCGGTATCGGTAAAAAAGCCAATATCGAACATCCCTATCTGTAAACCTACATCAGGTCAGCTGAGGAGAGAGAGAACGCCTGTTTTACTGCAACACTACTATCACCGACATCTAAGAAGGGAGATCCCCCCTTGAACGGCCCTTCTAAGGTTTCTCTCCTCCACATTGCCTGTGGTGCATTTTTTCCTATTGCTAGGCTTTAGTGAGTTTTTCCTTACCTTCGCGTGGGGTATGTCTGGGAGTGTTGCATTTATTTTGCATTTATTAAAAAAAAAATTGGACTTTATGGTGTTTTTGTTTTGTTCTTGATTTATTGTGATGTTTCTTCTTGACTTGTTTAACAAAGACGTGTCCGGCCCATTGGGACATTAACATGTGTTGTCGGGCCTTACAGATACATTTGATTTGATTCGATTTGAACGATCTCTAAAGGTACATCAGGTCAGCAGGAGTTCAGAGACAGAATATAATAACTGGACTTTGGAGAAGTCTTTATTCGGCATGCAGGCATGCGATGGGCGGCACACACACAGGAACACACACACATGCAGTTAGTTGGGTCGCCGATGATATTGAGTCTCTGCACTTGACCCATCCCGTCGTCGTCGTCGTCCCCCCCAAGGGCAGCCGGGAGCAGATAGGCGCGTCGGCGTGGGGCCGCGCCGCCCAGGGGACCAATCCAAGTGCTCCTGTCCGTCTTCGTCAGGGACGCGACAGCGTTAGCGATCTGTTGTTGTGCATGTTTTTCCATTGGGTTTCTCTTATCGGCGGGGAAACCCTTGCAACATGCAAACTCCACACAGAAAGGCCCGGGTACCTGGCAACGCGGCAACCTGGTCCCCAAGCGGGAATCGAACCCTGGACCTTCTAGCTGTGAGGCGGCAGTGTTAACCACTACACCACCGTGCCGTGCAGAGACAACGGTCTCTAAAGGTCTCTAAAGGTAGATCAGGTCAGCTGGGAACACAGACACAACACTGGAGTTCAGACAGACTCAGCAGCAAGCTAGCCTAGATTAGCATACACTAATGGAAGCGGCTATAAGCTGGGCTAGTGGTCCGCTGACTATGCTGTGGATAATTATCACAATCTGAGTCTGGAATCTCACGGAGTTATACGGAGCAACTGACGCAGAATAAAGTGTGGGCCGTGTTTGACACACTCAGTTACAGTATGTGGAAAAAAAACCTGACCCTGACAGCTTACACACACACACACAAACACACACACACCTACACACACACCCACACACACACCCACACCGCCCCCCCCCCCCTCCCCCCCCCAGAGGAGCTCCATCACCCTGCATCAGCCGCCAGAGCAGCACAGAACGCTCAGTCATTAGTTTAGCCGGCTGGACTTCACCGGATCGAAGTGTCCCCCCCCCCCCCCCCCCCATCCGTCATCACCGGAGCCTGACAAGACCCCCCCCCCCCTTGGCAGACCTGACGAGAGCCTGATGAACCCTAGGGGCAGGTTCCATCCGGTGTCGGGTCAAGGTATCACAGACATGGACAGATAGGGGGCGTTATGGAACATGGATGTCAGATAGGGGGGGCGTTATGGAACATGGATGTCAGATAGGGGGGTGTTATGGAACATGGATGTCAGATAGGGGGCGTTATGGAACATGGACGTCAGATAGGGGGGCGTTATGGAACATGGATGTCAGATAGGGGGCGTTATGGAACATGGACGTCAGATAGGGGGGGTGTTATGGAACATGGACGTCAGATAGGGGGCGTTATGGAACATGGACGTCAGATAGGGGGCATTATGGAACATGGACGTCAGATAGGGGGTGTTATGGAACATGGACGTCAGATAGGGGGTGTTATGGAACATGGACGTCAGATAGGGGGCGTTATGGAACATGGACGTCAGATAGGGGGTGTTATGGAACATGGACGTCAGATAGGGGGCGTTATGGAACATGGATGTCAGATAGGGGGCGTTATGGAACATGGACGTCAGATAGGGAGGCGTTATGGAACATGGATGTCAGATAGGGGGGTGTTATGGAACATGGACGTCAGATAGGGGGGCGTTATGGAACATGGACGTCAGATAGGGAGCGTTATGGAACATGGATGTCAGATAGGGGGGCGTTATGGAACATGGACGTCAGATAGGGAGCGTTATGGAACATGGATGTCAGATAGGGGGCATTATGGAACATGGACGTCAGATAGGGGGTGTTATGGAACATGGACGTCAGATAGGGGGGGTGTTATGGAACATGGACGTCAGATAGGGGGGGTGTTATGGAACATGGACGTCAGATAGGGGGTGTTATGGAACATGGACGTCAGATAGGGGGTGTTATGGAACATGGACGTCAGATAGGGGGTGTTATGGAACATGGACGTCAGATAGGGGGTGTTATGGAACATGGACGTCAGATAGGGGGCGTTATGGAACATGGACAGATAGGGGGCATTATGGAACATGGACGTCAGATAGGGGGGGTGTTATGGAACATGGACGTCAGATAGGGGGGGTGTTATGGAACATGGATGTCAGATAGGGGGTGTTATGGAACATGGACGTCAGATAGGGGGTGTTATGGAACATGGACGTCAGATAGGGGGTGTTATGGAACATGGACGTCAGATAGGGGGCGTTATGGAACATGGATGTCAGATAGGGGGCGTTATGGAACATGGACGTCAGATAGGGGGTGTTATGGAACATGGACGTCAGATAGGGGGTGTTATGGAACATGGACGTCAGATAGGGGGCGTTATGGAACATGGACGTCAGATAGGGGGTGTTATGGAACATGGACGTCAGATCCATGTTCAATGTTCAATCAATCAGTATATATTTGTTATTTATTTTTGGTATAGTGCTTAACAAGCATAATTTAATGTAATTTGTAACTGAGTAAGCAATTTAGTTACTTTTTGGAAGAAGTAACTAGTAACTGTAACTAGTTACTTTTTTAAAGTAACTTGCCCAACACTGGTGCTAAACAATTCAGAATTCCTCTATATTTCCATCTATAGACCTCTTTCTATAGACCTCTTTCTATGGACCTCTTTCTATGGACCTCTTTCTATGGACCTCTTTCTATAGACCTCTTTCTATGGACCTCTTTCTATGGACCTCTTTCTATGGACCTCTTTCTATGGACCTCTTTCTATGGACCTCTTTCTATGGACCTCTTTCTATGGACCTCTTTCTATGGACCTCTTTCTATGGACCTCTTTCTATGGACCTCTTTCTATAGACCTCTTTCTATAGACCTCTCACTATAGACCTCTCTATAGACCTCTCACTATAGACCTCTCACTATAGACCTCTCACTATAGACCTCTCTCTATAGACCTCTCACTATAGACCTCTCTCTATAGACCTCTCACTATAGACCTCTCACTATAGACCTCTCACTATAGACCTCTCTCTATAGACCTCTCTCTATAGACCTCTCTATAGACCTCTCACTATAGACCTCTCACTATAGACCTCTCTATAGACCTCTCTCTATAGACCTCTCACTATAGACCTCTCACTATAGACCTCTCACTATAGACCTCTCACTATAGACCTCTCTCTATAGACCTCTCACTATAGACCTCTCACTATAGACCTCTCACTATAGACCTCTCTATAGACCTCTCACTATAGACCTCTCACTATAGACCTCTCACTATAGACCTCTCTATAGACCTCTCACTATAGACCTCTCTCTATAGACCTCTCACTATAGACCTCTCACTATAGACCTCTCTCTATAGACCTCTCTCTATAGACCTCTCTCTATAGACCTCTCTATAGACCTCTCACTATAGACCTCTCTATAGACCTCTCACTATAGACCTCTCTCTATAGACCTCTCTCTATAGACCTCTCTCTATAGACCTCTCTATAGACCTCTCACTATAGACCTCTCTATAGACCTCTCACTATAGACCTCTCTCTATAGACCTCTCACTATAGACCTCTCACTATAGACCTCTCTCTATAGACCTCTCTCTATAGACCTCTCACTATAGACCTCTCACTATAGACCTCTCACTATAGACCTCTCACTATAGACCTCTCACTATAGACCTCTCACTATAGACCTCTCACTATAGACCTCTCACTATAGACCTCTCACTATAGACCTCTCACTATAGACCTCTCACTATAGACCTCTCTCTATAGACCTCACTATAGACCTCTCTCTATAGACCTCTCACTATAGACCTCTCTATAGACCTCTCACTATAGACCTCTCACTATAGACCTCTCACTATAGACCTCTCACTATAGACCTCTCACTATAGACCTCTCACTATAGACCTCTCACTATAGACCTCTCACTATAGACCTCTCACTATAGACCTCTCTCTATAGACCTCACTATAGACCTCTCACTATAGACCTCTCACTATAGACCTCTCACTATAGACCTCTCACTATAGACCTCTCTATAGACCTCTCACTATAGACCTCTCACTATAGACCTCTCTCTATAGACCTCTCACTATAGACCTCTCACTATAGACCTCTCACTATAGACCTCTCACTATAGACCTCTCACTATAGACCTCTCACTATAGACCTCTCTCTATAGACCTCTCACTATAGACCTCTCACTATAGACCTCTCACTATAGACCTCTCACTATAGACCTCTCACTATAGACCTCTCACTATAGACCTCTCACTATAGACCTCTCACTATAGACCTCTATATAGACCTCTATATAGACCTCTCACTATAGACCTCTCACTATAGACCTCTCACTATAGACCTCTCACTATAGACCTCTCACTATAGACCTCTCTCTATAGACCTCTCACTATAGACCTCTCACTATAGACCTCTCTATAGACCTCTCACTATAGACCTATTTCTATAGACCTCTCACTATAGACCTCTCACTATAGACCTCTCTCTATAGACCTCTCTCTATAGACCTCTCACTATAGACCTCTCTATAGACCTCTCACTATAGACCTCTCTATAGACCTCTCTATAGACCTCTCACTATAGACCTCTCTCTATAGACCTCTCTCTATAGACCTCTCTATAGACCTCTCTATAGACCTCTCTATAGACCTCTCTCTATAGACCTCTCACTATAGACCTCTCTATAGACCTCTCTCTATAGACCTCTCTATAGACCTCTCACTATAGACCTCTCTCTATAGACCTCTCTCTATAGACCTCTCTATAGACCTCTCTATAGACCTCTCTATAGACCTCTCTCTATAGACCTCTCTCTATAGACCTCTCACTATAGACCTCTCTCTATAGACCTCTCACTATAGACCTCTCACTATAGACCTCTCACTATAGACCTCTCACTATAGACCTCTCTCTATAGACCTCTCACTATAGACCTCTCACTATAGACCTCTCTCTATAGACCTCTCACTATAGACCTCTCACTATAGACCTCTCACTATAGACCTCTCACTATAGACCTCTCACTATAGACCTCTCACTATAGACCTCTCACTATAGACCTCTCACTATAGACCTCTCACTATAGACCTCTCACTATAGACCTCTCACTATAGACCTCTCACTATAGACCTATTTCTATGGACATCTTTCTATGAACTTCCTTTGATTTCTCTTCCTGGGAATTGAGTTTATTGAGTTGATTAGGATCCCCATTAGCTGTTGCATGACAACAACTAGTGTTCCTGGGGTCCACACAAAACATAAAACATTACATTCGACAAGACTTTTACAGAACAGTAAATAAAAAATAAAAAACTGATTTCCGAAGTCCATTTTCCTTCAAGCATTGACTTTCATATCTTCCATGATATACCACTTATTTTCTGATTTTCATTTAATTGGAAAGAAAATAATGATAATAATAATAATAATAATAATAATAATAATAATAATAATAATAATAATAATAATAATAATAATAATAATAATAATAATAATAATAATAATAATAATAATAATAATAATGATAATAAAATAAGAATAAAGTACTTATTTTTTTTGATCCACTTTTTCTCCCATTTTCTATATTTTCTCCCATCCCAATTTCGTATCATCCAATTCAACCCTCCCCTGTCACGAACGCTGTTTCTTGCCTCCCACAAGCCGGCTGCAATGTGGACTAAGTCATACATAGCACGAGTCCCCTCCGGTACTTGAGGTAACAGCAGTCGCATCTTTTCACCTGCGCAGCTCGATCTCTCAGTGGCGAGGAGTAACGCGTGGGAGGCTCACGCTGCCCCCGACACTTCCTGATTCTACTGCGCAGGCGCACCAACCGACCTGTAGGAGTCGCTGTCCACAACGCCCAATCCCCACCCATCAGTTTCCCACCCCCTAATACGGCCAATGTGTATTAGTACGGACGACCAGCTAAACTGAAAGCAAATGTGGAGCGCTGGGCTCGAACAGGCAAGCCCAGCGTCTCCAGCATTTCGTGGCGAGCGCCTTGCCCACTACGCCACGTAGCCGCCAAGAATAAAGTACTTATATCTGCATTTACAGATGCCAGCCTTCAATTATCTTATTAAGGTACAACTACCTGAAATGAAAATAAAAGAGAAGAATGAATCGCACTGATGACGGCTCGCTCACGTGTGTGTGTGTGTGTGTGTGTGTGTGTGTGTGTGTGTGTGTGTGTGTGTGTGTGTGTGTGTGTGTGTGTGTGTGTGTGTGTGTGTGTGTGTGTGTGTGTGTGTGTGTGTGCTAAACGTGTGCGCTGCTGTGTCATTAACTTACAGTCTTTGGGTTTCTAAAAGCACCTAATCCCTGAGTGATGTCTGCACTTGGGGGTGGGACAAAAGTGATATCACTCTGCACTTGGGGGCGGGACAAAAGTGATATCACTCTGCACTTGGGGGCGGGACAAAAGTGATGTCACTCTGCACTTGGGGGCGGGACAAAAGTGATGTCACTCTGCACTTGGGGGCGGGACAAAAGTGATGTCACTCTGCACTTGGGGGCGGGACAAAAGTGATGTCACTCTGCACTTGGGGGTGGGACAAAAGTGATGTCACTCTGCACTTGGGGGTGGGACAAAGGTGATGTCACTCTGCACTTGGGGGCGGGACAAAAGTCCAATACTATTCGATTTTCAATCACGCCTTCCGATACGCAGGCACTTCAGGATGTCAATCGGACGTCAATCAAACCGGCCTCCCGCCCCCTCCCAGAGGAATACACAGAGACGCGCTCACAGTGCTGTGCATGGATGTTGAAAGGGGCTCTTTCATTGGCTGAGTGATGATGATGACTAAGTGAGGGGCGGGTCTTGCTGAAGCGTTGCATCATACATCATACATGCACACGCACAAACACACCTAGAAACAAACAAACAGGGAGACACACACATACACAGAAACAGATACAAATACACACACACACACACACACACACACACACACACACACACACACACACACACACACACACACACACACACACACAAATATATACCTACACACATGTATGCAAACACACGTCCAAGCACACAAGCAGAGATACACATAGCCTACATATGAACAGATATGCACGTGTGCACACACAGGGGCGGACCTAGCA
>NC_140165.1:57825-62825 GCF_963971535.1 Notolepis coatsorum | reverse complement strand
TGTTCCCTGACAACGTTTGGCATGTTCCCTGACAACGTTTGGCCTGTTCCCTGATAACGTTTGGCCTGTTCCCTGACAACGTTTGGCCTATTCTCTGACAACGTTTGGCCTGTTCCCTGATAACGTTTGGCCTGTTCCCTGATAACGTTTTGGCCTGTCTTTGGAACAGGCTGTCATCCCCACCTGTCTGAAGAAGTCCACCATCATCCCTGTACCCAAAAAATCTACGCCTGCTTGCCTCAACGACTACCGCCCTGTAGCCCTCACCTCCATAGCCATGAAGTGCTTTGAGAAGCTAGTGAAGGGCTACATCTGTTCCTCCCTCCCCATCAACCTGGACCCCCTGCAATTTGCATATCGCCCCAACAGGTCCACGGAGGACGCCATAGCCCATGTGCTGCACACAGCAGCATCACACCTGGACAAGAGGCAGGGGAACTATGTGAGAATGCTGTTCATCGACTACAGCTCAGCATTCAATACCATAGTCCCCTCCAAACTCATAGCCAAGCTCAGGGACCTGGGCTTGAACTGCCAGTGGGTCCTGGACTTCCTGACGGGCAGACCCCAGGTGGTAAGAGCAGGCAACTGCACCTCCTCATCCATCACGCTCAACATAGGGGCCCCCCAGGGCTGTGTTCTGAGCCCCCTCCTCTACTCCCTGTACACACATGACTGCGTGGCACAGCGGAACAACAACACAATCATCAAATTTGCTGATGACACAGTAGTGGTGGGCCTGATCTCTGCCAACGACGAGAGGGCCTACCTGGAAGAGGTAGAGAATCTGTCACAGTGGTGTCAGGAGAACTGCCTCTCCCTGAACGTCAGCAAAACAAAAGAGATGATTGTGGACTTCAGGAGGTCGGGGGTCAAGGACTACAGCCCCCTCAGCATCGACGGGGCACCGGTTGAGAGAGTGAACAGTTTCAAGTACCTCGGAGCCCACATATCCGAGGACTTGACATGGACCACACACATTGACAGTGTTGTGAAGAAGGCACGACAACGCCTCTACTTCCTCAGGCGCCTAAGGAAGTTCCAAGTCAGTCAGAAGATCCTTAGGAACTTCTACTCATGTACAATAGAGAGCATCCTGACTGGCAACATCACCTCCTGGTTTGGGAATAGCACTGCACAAGACCGTAGCAGACTACAAAGAGTGACACGTTCAGCCGAACGCACAATTGGAGGGGGGCTTCCCACCCTCCAGAACATTTACAACAAGCGGTGCAGGGGGAAGGCTAAGAGAATTATTAAGGACTCGAGCCACCCGAACAACTGCCTCTTTGAACTGCTGCGGTCAGGCAAGCGATACTGGAGTCTTAAGGCGAGCACAGAAAGACTCAGAAGAAGCTTATATCCCCAGGCCATCAGGCTGCTAAACGAACAATAAACACTATGCAACAACCATCAAATGCACACAGCACACACACCCACACGCACACACTCACTTAAACCACACAAACACACTTTATATTTATTGATAAAGGATTTGCACTACAACTCGTACACCCACTGTAAATTGTACCTAAATTGCACCTCATCCCATTTCTGCCTTGCACTATATAGTATTGTATTAGTACACTGCACAGTATTGTATATTATATGGTAACTCAGTTACGTCTATTCTGCATCGAACATTGTACATATGTCTATACTGAACACTGTGACCTCATTTTTTTTTTACTTCTAATTTACATGCTATACTATGTTATTTTATTTCATACTTATCTTGTCTTGCACAGTCTCTGGAGCGTAACAGTAAGAAGCATTTTGTATAAAAGTATTCTGTACTTCTGTATGACAACTATTAAAGAAACTTGAACTTGTTCCCCGACAACGTTTGGCCTGTTCCCTGATAACGTTTTGGCCTGTTCCCTGATAACGTTTTGGCCTGTTCCCTGATAACGTTTTGGCCTGTTCCCTGATAACGTTTGGCCTGTTCCCTGATAACGTTTGGCCTGTTCCCTGATAACGTTTTGGCCTGTTCCCTGATAACGTTTTGGCCTGTTCCCTGATAACGTTTTGGCCTGTCCCCTGATAACGTTTGGCCTGTTCCCTGACAACGTTTGGCCTGTTCCCTGATAACGTTTTGGCCTGTTCCCTGATAACGTTTTGGCCTGTTCCATGATAACGTTTTGGCCTGTTCCCTGATAACATTTTGGCCTGTTCTCTGATAACGTTTTGGCCTGTTCCCTGATAACGTTTTGGCCTGTTCCCTGACAACGTTTTGGCCTGTTCCCTGACAACGTTTTGGCCTGTTCCCTGACAACGTTTTGGCATGTTCCCTGATAAAGTTTTGGCCTGTTCCCTGACAACGTTTGGCCTGTTCCCTGAAAACGTTTGGCCTGTTCCCTGACAACGTTTGGCCTGTTCCCTGATAACGTTTGGCCTGTTCCCTGATAACGTTTGGCCTGTTCCCTGATAACGTTTTGGCCTGTTCCCTGACAACGTTTTGTCCTGTTCCCTGATAACGTTTTGGCCTGTTCCCTGATAACGTTTTGGCCTGTTCCCTGATAACGTTTTGGCCTGTTCCCTGACAACGTTTGGCCTGTTCCCTGATAACGTTTTGTCCTGTTCCCTGATAACGTTTTGGCCTGTTCCCTGATAACGTTTGGCCTGTTCCCTGATAACGTTTTGTCCTGTTCCCTGATAACGTTTTGTCCTGTTCCCCGACAATGTTTTGGCCTGTTCCCTGATAACGTTTTGGCCTGTTCCCTGATAACGTTTTGGCCTGTTCCCTGATAACGTTTTGGCCTGTTCCCTGATAACGTTTTGGCCTGTTCCCTGATAACGTTTTGGCCTGTTCCCTGATAACGTTTTGGCCTGTTCCCTGATAACGTTTTGGCCTGTTCCCTGATAACGTTTGGCCTGTTCCCTCGACAACGTTTTGGCCTGTTCCCTGATAACGTTTTGGCCTGTTCCCTGATAACGTTTTGGCCTGTTCCCTGATAACGTTTTGGCCTGTTCCCTGATAACGTTTAGGCCTGTTCCCTGATAACGTTTGGCCTGTTCCCTGATAACGTTTTGGCCTGTTCCCTGATAACATTTGTCCTGTTCCCCGACAACGTTTGGCCTGTTCCCTGATAACGTTTTGTCCTGTTCCCTGATAACGTTTTTGCCTGTTCCCTCGACAACGCTTGGCCTGTTCCCTGACAACGTCAAGATTCAAGATTCAAGCTTTAAGATTCAAGATCTTGAATCGTACAACCGCCCTGTGTACGAGCCAAGTGAAAAAAAACTTTCAGGAACGTTGATTTAAATCAGAACGTTTATTCTGTCAACTCAAGATCTGAGATAAAAATAAACACAGACCGGATGAGAGGGTTCCTCTGAATCCTACGCGGGCTATAATCTTCTCAGGTAGTATTCAGAGATTTGACTCTGCAGCATATAAAGAGAAAAACCTTTAATATATCAAATGATAGAGAACCAGTCTGCCATCAAAGCCGGCTCCAAAGCTGCAAGCTTAAAAAGAGGAATAACTTACTATGTAAATGCGTTCAACACTGACAACTTTTAGTCCTCTGAGGGGGAAACACCCCCCCCCCCCGCCCTCCATCCTCCACTCCAAAGGAATACTTATATATATAAATACATATAACTTATGTAACTCACCCTCAAGGCCTGAAGTATTAAACGATTTATTCTACCATGAAACCTGGGCTGAATAACCCAGGGGCTCAGGGCACCGTGCTGGGGCTTCTCTGTGAAGGATGAGTTCTGTTAGGGATGTCTGATGTTATCGGCCCATATTGGCATTAAAATGTAATATTGTGGGAGTGAATCAATGAGACGAGCAGACGGAGTATCGAGTCTCTGAACTTTACTTCCAAACAAATCCAACCGAACCAAGGTACAGCCACACCCTTAAGTCAACTCCTCCTTACCACCCAATCAGTGTCCATTCTGAGGTGAGACACCTCCATCTAGTGTCCACCACAATATCGGAAATGATCGGTTTTCTTTTTTTACATTTATTTAACCTTTAGTTACCCAGGCAAGCAAGTAAGAACAGATTCTTATTTTATTTATTGTAAAAAGTATGCATAATGTTGTGTTAATTCCACAACAAGAGATATGTAATGTTAATTACCTGAAATTATTCCGTTTTTTTGGGGGGGGGGGGGGGGACCCTGCATATATCAGTATCGGTTGATATCAGTTGATATCGGTATCGGAAATTAAGAGTTGGACAATATCGGTATATCGGTATCGGTAAAAAAGCCAATATCGAGCCTCCCTAGTTCTGCTTCTTACATTGTGGTCTAGATCAGGGGTTCCCAAACTTTTCAGGCCAGGGCCCAGAAAATAAGGCGTCAGAGAGCCGCGGCCCAATGCACATCGTCTGGCTTTTTTTTTTTTTTTTTTTTTTGCCAGGTGACCGATTTTTTAAGCCAAATATCACTTCAATCCTATTAAGTTAGTTCAAGTTAGTTATTCATTTATATGTGCTATTTATGAGAGGGCTAACTTGTTGCAAAATAATAATGATAATAATAATAGCCTCATTAAAATACTATTGTTGCTTCGGTTGTTTTCAGCGTTTTATGTGCATAATCTGTTATTTAGTTTGAAATGTTCGTTGAAATAAGTAGATTTTTCGTTTTTGTTTATTTATTAAGTTAATATAAAACCATATAGTCACATTTTAGAATACAATAGAATAGAATTTTAGAATACAACTAGAAACACTGTCCTGGCCTGCTTCTAAGTTCAGTGGTCTGACAAAAAAATAAATAAAAAAAAAAAAAAATAAAAAAAAAAAAAATTTTTATTTTTTTTATTTTTTTTTAAATCATCTCGCAGCCCACCCGTGGCTGCTCGCGGCCCACCTTTGGGTCGCGACCCCGACTTTGGGAACCACTGGTCTAGATGAGTTATTTATCAGGAGGAAACTGTGTATGTGTGTGTATGTGTATGTGTGTATATGTGTGTATATGTGTGTATATATGTGTGTATATATGTATATATGTGTGTATGTGTGTGTATATGTG
>NC_140165.1:37825-52825 GCF_963971535.1 Notolepis coatsorum | reverse complement strand
GGAGAGAAGGTTCTTTATTGAGACAGTAGGAAGGCTGAGAGGGAGACAGAGTAGAGGAGACACAGGAGAGAAGGTTCTTTATTGAGACAGTACGAAGGCTGAGAGGGAGACAGAGTAGAGGAGACACAGGAGAGAAGGTTCTTTATTGAGACAGTAGGAAGGCTGAGAGGGAGACAGAGTAGAGGAGACACAGGAGAGAAGGTTCTTTATTGAGACAGTAGGAATGCTAAGAGGGAGACAGAGTAGAGGAGACACAGGAGAGAAGGTTCTTTATTGAGACAGTAGGAAGGATGAGAGGGAGACACAGGAGAGGAGACACAGGAGAGAAGGTTCTTTATTGAGACAGTAGGAAGGATGAGAGGGAGACACAGGAGAGGAGACACAGGAGAGAAGGTTCTTTATTGAGACAGTAGGAAGGCTGAGAGGGAGACAGAGTAGAGGAGACACAGGAGAGAAGGGTCTTTATTGAGACAGTAGGAAGGCTGAGAGGGAGAGAGAGTAGAGGAGACACAGGAGAGAAGGTTCTTTATTGAGACAGTAGGAAGGTTCTTTATTGAGACAGTAGGAAGGCTGAGAGGGAGACAGAGTAGAGGAGACACAGGAGAGAAGGTTCTTTATTGAGACAGTAGGAAGGCTGAGAGGGAGACAGAGTAGAGGAGACACAGGAGAGAAGGTTCTTTATTGAGACAGTACGAAGGCTGAGAGGGAGACAGAGTAGAGGAGACACAGGAGAGAAGGTTCTTTATTGAGACAGTAGGAAGGCTGAGAGGGAGACAGAGTAGAGGAGACACAGGAGAGAAGGTTCTTTATTGAGACAGTAGGAATGCTAAGAGGGAGACAGAGTAGAGGAGACACAGGAGAGAAGGTTCTTTATTGAGACAGTAGGAAGGATGAGAGGGAGACACAGGAGAGGAGACACAGGAGAGAAGGTTCTTTATTGAGACAGTAGGAAGGATGAGAGGGAGACACAGGAGAGGAGACACAGGAGAGAAGGTTCTTTATTGAGACAGTAGGAAGGCTGAGAGGGAGACAGAGTAGAGGAGACACAGGAGAGAAGGGTCTTTATTGAGACAGTAGGAAGGCTGAGAGGGAGAGAGAGTAGAGGAGACACAGGAGAGAAGGTTCTTTATTGAGACAGTAGGAAGGTTCTTTATTGAGACAGTAGGAAGGCTGAGAGGGAGACAGAGTAGAGGAGACACAGGAGAGAAGGTTCTTTATTGAGACAGTAGGAAGGCTGAGAGGGAGACAGAGTAGGGGAGACACAGTAGAGAAGGTTCTTTATTGAGACAGTAGGAAGGCTGAGAGGGAGACAGAGTAGAGGAGACACAGGAGAGAAGGTTCTTTATTGAGACAGTAGGAAGGCTGAGAGGGAGAGAGAGTAGAGGAGACACAGGAGAGAAGGTTCTTTATTGAGACAGTAGGAAGGTTCTTTATTGAGACAGTAGGAAGGCTGAGAGGGAGACAGAGTAGAGGAGACACAGGGGAGAAGGTTCTTTATTGAGACAGTAGGAAGGCTGAGAGGGAGACAGAGTAGGGGAGACACAGTAGAGAAGGTTCTTTATTGAGACAGTAGGAAGGCTGAGAGGGAGACAGAGTAGAGGAGACACAGGAGAGAAGGTTCTTTATTGAGACAGTAGGAAGGCTGAGAGGGAGACAGAGTAGGGGAGACACAGGAGAGAAGGTTCTTTATTGAGACAGTAGGAAGGCTGAGAGGGAGACAGAGTAGAGGAGACACAGGAGAGAAGGGTCTTTATTGAGACAGTAGGAAGGCTGAGAGGGAGACAGAGTAGAGGAGACACAGGAGAGAAGGTTCTTTATTGAGACAGTAGGAAGGCTGAGAGGGAGACAGAGTAGAGGAGACACAGGAGAGAAGGTTCTTCATGCACCCCAATGCAGCCTCTCCTCCTTCTCCCCGGTGGATGCTCCTCAAGCTGCCAAGCCTATAGCTTCAGCCAAAGCCTCCATCTGCTCACTCAACCCCATGCTTACTACCCTGGTCATGATCTGCCTCCCTGCTCTCTGCCCCACCATGGTCAACATCATCAACTCCTCACTAGAATCTGGTCTCGTCCCCTCCTGCTTCAAAACAGCCTCCGTCACTCCCATCCTCAAGAAGCCCGGCCTCGACCCAGATGAGCTCAACAACTACCAAACTGCCCAGAACAGAGCTGCAAGGTTAGTCTTACATTGTTCCATAAGAACAAACACTATCACTATCATGCACCGGAAACTCTCATGGTTAGAGAATAGGCTGGTTTTCAAGACGGTTACATTTTTCAGGAACATGCAGCGTTGGTCCTGTGAACCCCTCCCCCTGGCTTGACAACAACATCTGTGAGCTCAGGCGTAACTGCCGCAGAGCAGAGAGACGCTGGAAAACCTCTCATTTAGAAGTTCATCGTCTATACCTCAAAGAGCTGAGGGCTGATTTTAATAACTCAGTAAAGTCCGCCAGGGCTACCTATTTCAGTAATTTAATCTCATCCAACAAGCACAATCCCAGAGTATTATTTAAAACCATTAACACACTTGTCAGCCCCCCCCCCCTACACCAGTGCTGTCAAATGAGGACTGTAACCGCTTTCTTAAATTTTTTGTCACCAAGGTTGCAAACATAATGGCAAACATCACTCCTTCGCTATCACCCTTTCCCCTCCATCCCACCACGCAAGCATCCCTGAGCGATTTCTCACCTGTCTCTCTGGATGATCTCACCATCTTAGTCACCTCCATGAAGACCTCCTCGAGCCCCCTAGACATCCTTCCTACATCCATGTTTAAGGAAGTTTTCTGCTCTGTTGGCCCCAGTCTAGTCGCTATCATAAACTCATCCCTAGCCTCTGGTTCTGTCCCAATCTATTTTAAGGAGGCAGTCGTACAGCCACTCCTTAAAAAGCCCAACCTAGACCCCACCATCCATAACAATTTCAGACCCATCTCCAAGCTGCCTTTTGCATCTAAGGTGTTAGAAAAGGTTGTAGCCAACCAGCTCACCACCCACATGTCGCAAAATAACATCTGTGACAAATTCCAATCTGGCTTCCGCAAACTCCACTCCACTGAATCTGCCCTTCTCAGAGTATCCAATGATCTCCTGATGTCTGCTGACTCTGGTGAATGCTCTGTTCTGGTCCTGTTAGACCTGAGCGCAGCGTTTGATACGGTCAACCACAACATCCTTTTGGACAGGCTCAGGGAGTGGGTGGGCATCTCTGGGAGCGCTCTAAACTGGTTTGCCTCTTATCTAAGGGAGAGAACGTTCTCGGTGGCTGTGGGTCCTTTTAAATCTGACCCCACCCCCCTCTCATGTGGGGTACCACAGGGATCGGTGCTAGGACCACTCCTCTTTGCCATTTACATGCTTCCCCTAGGCCTCCTCATCAATAAATTCACCGGCATTAAATACCACTGCTACGCAGACGACATACAACTACTCTTCTCTTTTAAACCCGACAACTTGGAGAAACTCAGCCTTCTCCAGGAGTGCCTGCTCGGCATTGAGAGCTTGATGGGGAGTAACTTCCTCCAGTTAAATGCAAAAAAAACAGATGTGCTGATCGTAGCAGCTGAAAAGACTGCAGCTAGAGTGGCCACTCACTTGGGGTCCCGTAAAGACAACATACGTCCCCACCTGAGAAACCTGGGTGTTGTCTTCGACCAGGCCATGAACCTAGACAAACATGTCAAAACACTCACGCGCACCTGCTTCTTTCACCTCAGAAACATTGCAAAACTACGCACCATCATATCTCACTCTGAACTAGAACTGTCCGTGCATGCTTTTATTTCCTCTAGGCTTGACTACTGCAACTCACTTTTCACCTGTCTCACCAAATCATCCACAAACAAACTACAAATAGTCCAAAATGCTGCAGCCAGGCTACTCACAAGGTCAAAAAAATCATGTCACATCACTCCCATTCTGGTATCCCTGCACTGGCTCCCGGTACACTATAGAATTCACTTCAAAGTCCTCACTTTCACTTTCAGAGCACTCCACGGTCAGGCCCCTATCTACATCACTGAACTCATCCATCCCTACACCAACACCCGCTCACTCAGATCTGCCGATCAGCACCTCCTGGTGGTCCCCAGGTCCAGGCTAAAAACAAGGGGTGATCGAGCCTTCGAGGTGACGGCACCAAGGCTCTGGAACGCTCTCCCCCTGGACCTGCGAACTGCCCCCTCTGAAAACTCTTTTAAAAAACAACTAAAAACACATTTGTTCAGACAGGCCTTTGATCACACATAGGCACTTCTTCTTGTCCTCACTGTTCTATAGTTTTGTTTTAATTAGTGACTCATGATTTTATCCAAATTCTTTTATTCTACTTTTTCTATCTGGTTTCACTGTTTTTAACTGCTGTTTGTTGTTGTTGTCATTTATTTCTGATTTTGTTTTATTGTGTTTTCTTTTTATATTAAGCTGTAGTGTAAAGCACCCTGTGCATTCGTGCTGTGAAGGGTGCTATATAAATAAAGGTCATTCATTCATTCATTCAAAAGACTACAGGCCTAACAACATGTCAGACATCAACACAAGGCTGAGGCCACATGCGTGATTACACAAACAAGCCGCATTTCTCGGAGACGCTCTCTGATTGGCACTGACTGACGCTCTCTGATTGGCCACTGACGCGTTTGGCCAATCCGTGACGAGCTGTGTCTTTGCCCATTTCCTCGTCAAACAGCCTGCAAACTACCTGGCGTTCTATCGCCATGCTCTAAGACAAACTCTAACCTTAACCAACTTCGAATGAGTGCCTAAGCTTAACTGTCGAAAGAACACGCAGGCCACACAGGTCCAACACTGAGCGGATATGTTTTTCAATTAGAACCCAACATAATCGTGCCTTTGCAGAAATGACAATTTGCTCATGATTAGCATAGTACATAGTAGATAGTAGTATAGACATATTAGCATAGTAGCATGGTTTCAGAGAAGAGAGGAGAGAGGAGAGGGGAAGTAAGGAGAGAGGAGAGAGGAGAGAGGAGAGAGGAGAGAGGACAGAGGA
The DNA here is from genome assembly GCF_963971535.1 of Notolepis coatsorum. NCBI lineage: Eukaryota > Metazoa > Chordata > Actinopteri > Aulopiformes > Paralepididae > Notolepis > Notolepis coatsorum. Next base: position 47,810 of record NC_140165.1, on the reverse strand, counting down.
GAGAGGAGAGATGAGATAGGGAGTGAGGAGAGAGGAGAGAGGAGAGAGGAGAGAAGAGAGAGGAGAGAGGAGAGGTGAGAGAGGAGAGGAGAGAGGAGATGAGAGAAGATGAGAGGAGAGGAGAGAGGGGGAGTGAGGAGAGAGGAGAGAGGAGATGAGAGGAGAGGAGAGAGGGGGAGTGAGGAGATGAGAGGAGAGGAGAGGGTCCCCTACATGGACCATTGTCAGTATTCCAATGTACAGTGTAAAATGTGTGTGTCCCCCCTACCCAACCCCCCCCCCCCCCCCCCACCTCCAATGTACAGCCCCCACCCACCCACCCAACCCCACCTCCTCCAATGTACAGTTTCTACGTCAAATGTATATACACTCTTTTTCTGGACACTTTTGTATCACAAACAGTACTGTATTTGCAAATCTGATATGTCATAAATGTATAGATGTAGCAGTACTGCCTATCTGTATGTCATGTATGTCATATATGTTATGATGAATTGAAAATGGGGGACCCTGATGTAAACAAGACGAAAGTCTTTCTCTGGTCTGCATCCCCTTAACAATTGTATGTATTGAGCCGTACTGTATTGTACCCATTCTGCAATCTGTTAATAAACTTTTCAATCAATCAATCAATCAATGGACCACAATGGAAATAAGCTCTGAGCTTTTTTGTGTTTCATCCTTGGCAGAATATCCTGTCACATGTTTATTTTTTATATTGTCAAATAAAGTCATTCATTCATCAGTCATTCAGGGGGAGTGAGAAGAGAGGACAGAGGAGAGAGGAGAGAGGAGAGGAGAGGGGGCGTGAGGAGAGAGGACAGAGGAGAGAGGAGATGAGAGATGAGAGAGGAGAGAGGAGATGAGAGATGAGAGAGGAGAGGAGAGGGGGGGTGAGGAGAGAGGACAGAGGAGAGAGGAGATGAGAGATGAGAGAGGAGAGGAGAGGGGGGGTGAGAGAGGAGATGAGAGGGGGCATGAGGAGAGATGAGAGAGGAGAGAGGAGAGGAGAGGGGGGGTGAGGAGAGAGGACAGAGGAGAGAGGAGATGAGAGATGAGAGAGGAGAGGAGAGGGGGGGTGAGAGAGGAGAGGAGAGGGGGCATGAGGAGAGAGGAGAGAGGAGAGAGGAGATGAGAGATGAGAGAGGAGAGGAGAGGGGGGGTGAGGAGAGAGGAGAGAGGACAGAGGAAAGATGAGAGAGGAGAGAGGACAGAGGAGAGAGGAGATGAGAGATGAGAGAGGAGAGAGGAGATGAGAGATGAGAGAGGAGAGGAGAGGGGGGTGAGGAGAGAGGAGAGAGGACAGAGGAGAGATGAGAGAGGAGAGAGGAGAGGAGAGGGGGGAGAGGAGAGAGAAGATGAGAGATGAGAGAGGAGAGAGGAGAGAGGAGAGGAGAGGGGGGGTGAGGAGAGAGGACAGAGGAGAGAGGAGATGAGAGATGAGAGAGGAGAGAGGAGATGAGAGATGAGAGAGGAGAGAGGAGAGGAGAGAGAGGAGAGAGGAGAGAAGAGAGGAGAGGAGAGAGAAGAGGGGGGAAAAGGAGATGAGAGAGGAGAGGAGAGAGGAGAGATGAGAGAGGAGAGAGGAGAAATGAGAGGAGAGGAGAGAGAAGAGGGGGGAAAAGGAGATGAGAGAGGAGAGGAGAGAGGGATGAGGAAGGGAAGAGAGGGAGGAGGGAGGAGAGGAGAGAGGAAAGACAAGGAAGGGAGGATGGAGGAGAGAGTGTGGAGAGAGGGAGAAGAGAAGGAAAAGAGAGGAAGGAGGAGAGAGGGATGAGAGGGAGGAGGCAGGGGAGGACTGGACACATAATTACCTGGCAAGAGTATTCATAACCGCTACCATGGAAACACGAGAGAGAAAGGAAAAACAATCATATCTTTTTAAAGCCTCTCTCTCCTTGCCGGGGCTGACACGCTAATGCAGATGTGGTAAATAGGAAAATAATAATGGTCTCTTTTATTCACGGCGGTTACAGTTATCACGGCCATTTTCATGCTCCTTTTCCCCAAGACACACTGGGGCTGATAACGCAGGGGGAGAGGATGAAAAGCTATAGGACTGAACCACTTGGGTGTTCATCGCTGTGGGGCCTTCTCAACACAGCTTACAACGATTAATCAAATACTCATTGGTCTCTGAGTGGAGTAAACTAGACGGATTATTAAACACTGTGCAGGAAAGAGAAATGTGGAATCTAGTAATTACACTGCCATAGCAATACCCCCCTGTATACCCTGAGCAGACTGCACCGTAAGTGGGTGATCTAAACAGCGAATACAGCTCTGGACGATCGGATACTCCTACTACTACTACTACTACTACTACTACTACTACTACTACTACTACTACTACTACTACTACTACTACTACTACTACTACTACTACTACTACTACTACTATTACTACTGCTACTACTACTACTACTACTACTGCTACTACTACTACTACTACTACTATTACTGCTACTACTACTACTACTACTACTACTACTACTATTACTATTACTACTGCTACTACTACTACTACTACTACTACTACTACTACTACTACTACTACTAATATTACTACTACTACAACAACACCACCCGGTCCAGAGGACAGAGTGCTCCCTGCTGGACAACAACACCACCAGGTCCAGAGGACAGAGTGTCTACCTGCTGGACAACAACACCACCAGGTCCAGAGGACAGAGTGTCTCCCTGCTGGACAACAACACCACCAGGTCCAGAGGACAGAGTGCTCACTGCTGGACAACAACACCACCAGGTCCAGAGGACAGAGAGCTCGCTGCTGGACAACAACACCACCAGGTCCAGAGGACAGAGTGTCTCCCTGCTGGACAACAACACCACCAGGTCCAGAGGACAGAGTGCTCCCTGCTGGACAACAACACCACCAGGTCCAGAGGACAGAGTGCTCCCTGCTGGACAACAACACCACCAGGTCCAGAGGACAGAGTGTCTCCCTGCTGGACAACAACACCACCAGGTCCAGAGGACAGAGCGCTTCCTGCTGGACAACAACACCACCAGGTCCAGAGGACAGAGTGCTCCCTGCTGGACAACAACACCACCAGGTCCAGAGGACAGAGTGTCTCCCTGCTGGACAACAACACCACCAGGTCCAGAGGACAGAGTGCCTGCCTGCTGGACAACAACACCACCAGGTCCAGAGGACAGAGTGTCTCTCTGCTGGACAACAACACCACCAGGTCCAGAGGACAGAGTGCCCCATGCTGGACAACAACACCACCAGGTCCAGAGGACAGAGCGCTCCCTGCTGGACAACAACACCACCAGGTCCAGAGGACAGAGTGTCTCCCTGCTGGACAACAACACCACTAGGTCCAGAGGACAGAGAGCTGGACAACAACACCACCAGGTCCAGAGGACAGAGTGCTCTCCCTGCTGGACAACAACACCACCAGGTCCAGAGGACAGAGTGCTCCCTGCTGGACAACAACACCACCAGGTCCAGAGGACAGAGTGTCTCCCTGCTGGACAACAACACCACCAGGTCCAGAGGACAGAGTGTCTCCCTGCTGGACAACAACACCACCAGGTCCAGAGGACAGAGTGCTCCCTGCTGGACAACAACACCACCAGGTCCAGAGGACAGAGTGTCTCCCTGCTGGACAACAACACCACCAGGTCCAGAGGACAGAGTGTCTCCCTGCTGGACAACAACACCACCAGGTCCAGAGGACAGAGTGTCTCCCTGCTGGACAACAACACCACCAGGTCCAGAGGACAGAGTGTCTCCCTGCTGGACAACAACACCACCAGGTCCAGAGGACAGAGTGTCTCCCTGCTGGACAACAACACCACCAGGTCCAGAGGACAGAGTGCTCCCTGCTGGACAACAACACCACCAGGTCCAGAGGACAGAGAGCTGGACAACAACACCACCAGGTCCAGAGGACAGAGTGTCTCCCTGCTGGACAACAACACCACCAGGTCCAGAGGACAGAGAGCTCCCTGCTGGACAACAACACCACCAGGTCCAGAGGACAGAGTGTCTCCCTGCTGGACAACAACACCACCAGGTCCAGAGGACAGAGTGCTCCCTGCTGGACAACAACACCACCAGGTCCAGAGGACAGAGTGTCTCCCTGCTGGACAACAACACCACCAGGTCCAGAGGACAGAGAGTCTCCCTGCTGGACAACAACACCACCAGGTCCAGAGGACAGAGTGTCTCCCTGCTGGACAACAACACCACCAGGTCCAGAGGACAGAGTGCTCCCTGCTGGACAACAACACCACCAGGTCCAGAGGACAGAGTGTCTCCCTGCTGGACAACAACACCACCAGGTCCAGAGGACAGAGAGCTCGCTGCTGGACAACAACACCACCAGGTCCAGAGGACAGAGTGTCTCCCTGCTGGACAACAACACCACCAGGTCCAGAGGACAGAGTGCTCACTGCTGGACAACAACACCACCAGGTCCAGAGGACAGAGTGCTCCCTGCTGGACAACAACACCACCAGGTCCAGAGGACAGAGTGCTCCCTGCTGGACAACAACACCACCAGGTCCAGAGGACAGAGTGTCTCCCTGCTGGACAACAACACCACCAGGTCCAGAGGACAGAGAGCTCGCTGCTGGACAACAACACCACCAGGTCCAGAGGACAGAGCGCTCCCTGCTGGACAACAACACCACCAGGTCCAGAGGACAGAGAGCTCGCTGCTGGACAACAACACCACCAGGTCCACCACCTTCAAATACAGACTGAAATGACGTCTCTAAAAAAAATAGTTGTTCCCGCAGCTCCATGATTCTATGTACTGCACGTACGGTTAGACGACCAGAAGGAACCCCCTGATGGAGCTCTGAGGAGCGTGGGACCAGAAAGAACCCCCTCATGGAGCTCTGAGGAGCGTGGGACCAGAAGGAACCCCCTCATGGAGCTCTGAGGAGCGTGGGACCAGAAGGAACCCCCTCATGGAGCTCTGAGGAGCGTGGGACCAGAAGGAACCCCCTCATGGAGCTGTGAGGAGCGTGGGACCAGAAGGAACCCCCTCATGGAGCTCTGAGGAGCGTGGGACCAGAAGGAACCCCCTCATGGAGCTCTGAGGAGCGTGGGACCAGAAGGAACCCCCTCATGGAGCTCTGAGGAGCGTGGGACCAGAAGGAACCCCCTCATGGAGCTCTGAGGAGCGTGGGACCAGAAGGAACCCCCTCATGGAGCTCTGAGGAGCGTGGGACCAGAAGGAACCCCCTCATGGAGCTCTGAGGAGCGTGGGACCAGAAGGAACCCCCTCATGGAGCTCTGAGGAGCGTGGGACCAGAAGGAACCCCCTCATGGAGTTCTGAGGAGCGTGGGACCAGAAGGAACCCCCTCATGGAGCTCTGAGGAGCGTGGGACCAGAAGGAACACCCTCATGGAGCTCTGAGGAGCGTGGGACCAGAAGGAACCCCCTCATGGAGCTCTGAGGACCGTGGGACCAGAAGGAACCCCCTCATGGAGCTCTGAGGAGTGTGGGACCAGAAGGAACCCCCTCATGGAGCTCTGAGGAGCGTGGGACCAGAAGGAACCCCCTCATGGAGCTCTGAGGAGCGTGGGACCAGAAGGAACCCCCTCATGGAGCTCTGAGGAGCGTGGGACCAGAAGGAACCCCCTGAACACAAAGAAGTATAACAACTGCTGCCACAGCATGTAGCATGATATACACACACACACACACACACACACACACACACACACACACACACACACACACACACACACACACACACACACACACACACACACACACACACACACACACACAGACACACACAGACACACACAGACAAGTACCTTGGAGGACTTGACATGGACCACACACATTGACAGTGTTGTGAAGAAGGCACGACAACGCCTCTACTTCCTCAGGCGACTAAGGAAGTTCCAAGTCAGTCAGAAGATCCTTAGGAACTTCTACTCATGTACAATAATAATAATAATGGATTGGATTTATATAGCGCTCTTCTCTGACTGACTGTTGCTCTGACTCAGAGCGCTTCACAGAGTCCATTATTCGTTCATACACAGTCATACCGGTGGTGGTAAGCTACAATTGCAGCCAGAGCTGCCCTGAGGCAGACTCACGGAAGCGTGGCGAATAATCAACGCCTACGGCCCCTCCGACCACCACCAACATTCATTCACATGCATACACATTCATACGAGGCAAGTAGGTTAAGTGTCTTGCCCAAGGACACAACGGCAATGGGATGGACATGGGCTTGAGCGGGATTCGAACCACCAACCCTTCGATCATTGGACGCCCCTCTCTACCCCTGAGCCACGCCGCCCCACAATAGAGAGCATCCTGACTGGCAACATCACCTCCTGGTTTGGGAATAGCACTGCACACGACCGTAGCAGACTACAAAGAGTGACACGTTCAGCCGAATGCACAATTGGAGGGGGGCTTCCCACCCTCCAGAACATTTACAACAAGCGGTGCAGGGGGAAGGCTAAGAGAATCATCAAGGACTCCAGTCACCCGAACAACTGCCTCTTTGAACTGCTGCGGTCAGGCAAGCGATACCGGAGTCTTAAGGCGAGCACAGAAAGACTCAGAAGAAGCTTCTATCCCCAGGCCATCAGGCTGCTCAACAAACAATAAACACTATGCAACAACCATCAAATGCACACAGCACACACATCCACACGCACACACTCACTTAAACAAACAACACACGGCAGCACCCACTCTCCACACTTTTAGATCACCTAAACACACTTTATATTTATTGGTAAAGGATTTGCACTACAACTCGTACACCTTACTGTAAATTGTACCTAAATGGTACCTCATCCCATTTCTGCTTTGCACTATATAGTATTGTATATTAGTACATTGCATAGTATATTGTATATTGTATGGTAACTCAGTTACTTCTATTCTGCATCAAACATTGTACATAATTTCTATACTGAACACTGTGACCTCTATTTTTACTTCGATTTTACATGCTATACTATTTTATTTCATACTATCTTGTCTAGCACAGTCTCTGGAGCATAACAGTAAGAAGCATTTTGTATAAAAGTATTCTGTACTTCTGTATGACAACTATTAAAGAAACTTGAAACTTGAGACACACACAAACACAGAACACACACGCCACAGACAGACACACACACATCCCAGGCTCAGTGTCTCTCTCTCTCTCTCTCTCTCTCTCTCTCTCTCTCTCTCTCTCTCTCTCTCTCTCTCTCTCTCTCTCTCTCTCTCTCTCCATCTCTCTCCATCTCTCTCCCTCTCCCCCTCTCTCTCTCTCTCTCTCTCTCTCTCTCTCTCTCTCTCTCTCTCTCTCTCTCTCTCTCCCTCTCTCTCTCTCTCTATCTCTCCCTCTCTCTATCTCTCCCTCTCTCTCTTTTTCTCTCTGAGTAGACAATGAAAACAGGGTCTTAACCACTTGTGACCCACTTGGGACCTTTGTGACCCACTTGGGACCCACTCGCTCAATTTCCTCTGCTTCTCTTCTTCTACACTTTACCGCCCCCACTCCCTCCCCTCACCCCTCCCCCCCCCCTCTCCCCCCCCCCCCCCTCCCCCCCCCTGTCCTCCTGTGGGTCTCTAATTGGCTCCGTGTCCTTCCCCCGCTGAGAGGAAGAGCCTAGAGACGGGCGCAGGGTGATGATGCTAGCAGGCCGCAGCCGGACTAACACAGACGCGTGTTTAAATGCCAGGTCAGTGGCGGGGGAGGGGGGGGGGGGGGGGGGGGCGTCTCCAACCGCAAACCGATAACCTTTTCATTGGACGACATCATGTCGACAACAGGACGCTCGGAGCGGTCGCTTGTGTAAGCCCTTCGTTGCGGGGAGGGAGGGGGGGGGGGAAAGGAGGGAGGGAGAGAGAGAGAGAGATAACGAGAAGGAGAGAGAGATAGATAGATAGATAACCACTAGTCAGAGGGAGTGAGAGAAGGGGAGAGCATTAAGGGGGGAATGAGAGAGATTGAGAGAGATAAAAGTGAGAGAAAGAGAAGGGAGGGAGGGTAGAAGACAGAGGAGAGAGAGACAGAGAGGGAGGGAGATAGAGAGAGAGGGAGGAGGAGAGAGAGAGGGAGAGGGTAGATAGAGAGAGAGAGGGAGGGAGATAGAGAGAGAGGGAGGGAGAGAGAGAGGGAGAGGGAGATAGAGAGAGAGAGGGAGCGAGAGAGAGAGCAAGAGAGAGAGAGATAGATAACCTATATGGTTATAACCTATATGGTTATACAACCACAACTTATATGGTTGTGAAGTTTGGGGCCCACTTGCAAACCAAGACTTCACCAAATGGGACAAACACCCAATTGAGACTCTGCAAGCAGAATTTTGCAAATCCATTCTCTGCACCCAACGGAAAACACCAAATAATGCATGCAGAGCAGAACTAGGAAGATACCACTAATCATCAACATTTTTAAAAGAGCATTTAAATTCCACAATCACCTAAAAGAAAGTGACCCAGACACACTCCACAACATAGCCCTCACCCACAGAGAGACCCTTGAGAGATGCCCACTCAGCAGATGGTTCTGGGACTCTGCTCACAAACACAAGCAGAGCCACCAGACAGAAACCACACTGGACTAAACCAAATTATAAGAAAACAAAAAGAAAACTATCTGACACATTGGAAAGAATCAACCCAAAACCAGAGCAAATTGAAATGCTATTTGGCCCTAAACAGAGAGTACACAGTGGCAGAATACCTGAGCACTGTGACTGACCCAAAACTAAGAAGATCCTTGACTAGGTACAGACTCAGCGAGCACAGCCTAGCCATTGAGAAAGGTTGCCATAGGCAGACCTGGCTCCCAAGAGAAGACAGACTGTGCACCCACTGCAGACAAGAAGAGGTGGAAACCGAGCTCCACTTCTTAACAACCTGCCCACTATACCAAGACATCAGAGACATATACTTCCCACAAATTTCAAACACCCAAAGAGACTTTGAAAACATGGACAATAACTCAAAACTCCCATACCTACTGGGAGAAATACAAGAATGTGTAACCCCCCCCGGTCCTACTGGACCGGCCATTGGACTCTCATCACCTCCATTCATAAACAATACGCTACTGCTATCCGGTGGCCTGATTCAGGTGTTGCAGCTCTGTGGTCTGGCCATTCATCTGTTTTATGTAATTTTCACTAGTCTGTGTTTGGTGCATTTGTGGTCTGTGTTGTCTGCATTGTTTCCCCCTGTTTTAGTCTTGTGTTCCTCCTGCCTGTGTTTTGTAAGTGTGATCTAGTCTTGTGTGGTCTCAGTATTTCTATATTTGATTCTAGTTTATTCCCCATTGTGTTTCTTTCAGCCTTGTGTTAGTTCTGTTTTACCACAGCTGTGTCTAATCACCAATCACCCTCATGTCTCTAATTAGTTTGTGTATTTAAGTGTTGTCTGCCCAGAATCCATTGCTGGGTCATTACTCCTGTTACCTGTATGTGCTGTCTACTTTGTGTACCTCCCGTGAAGCTTCCCGTATTTCCCTGTGAGTCCGTTCATGTATTGTTTGCCCACATTTTCCAGCATTGCTGAGGTTTGTTTTCGAGTTTTAAGTTTGCATTTGTTTTCTGCCAAGCACTGTAACGTTAATCGTTTGCCAAGTTCAGTAAAGCTTGTTATTTACAACCTCGACTCGTGGCTCGTCTATCTCACTCTCCACTGCCTCTCCTCGTGTTTAAGTCTGCATTTGGGTTCTACTCACCTCTACCACCGTCATGCCATCTAAACGTTCCACTCATCATAACAGAATGTGCACAAACACAGCAGCAAGATTTGTGAGCTGCTGTGACAAGAAAAGGACATCCAACGGAATACAACCACCATAAAGACTGTACAAGAAATTCCTTCCGTAATGTACTGATTTCTTTTGATTTCTCTTTTTCCCATGTCAATAAAGCCCATTTTAATTGAAATTGAATTGAATTGAATTGAGAAAGAGAGAGGGAGAGGGAGAGAGAGAGGGATGGAGAGAGAGGGAGAGAGAGAGGGAG
>NC_140165.1:22500-37625 GCF_963971535.1 Notolepis coatsorum | reverse complement strand
GAATGTGAATCACTACCCACTTTCAAAAAACCTACGGGAGACTGCAATTCGAAACTGGCCCCTACAGATGTCCTAACCTAGTTGTACAGTAAATTACCAAGTATGGCTTTGTCAGTATTCCAATGTACAGTGTACAATGTGTGTCCCCCCCTACCCAACCCCCCCCCCCACCTCCAATGTACAGCCCCCACCCAGCCACCCAACCCCACCCCACCCACCCAACCTCCTCCAATGTACAGTGTCTACGTCAAATGTATATACACTCTTTTTCTGGACACTTTTGTATCACAAACAGTACTGTATTTGCAAATCTGATATGTCATAAATGTATAGATGTAGTACTGTCTATCTGTATGTCATGTATGTCTTAGATGAATTGAAAATGGGGGACCCTGATGTAAACAAGACGAAAGTCTTTCTCTGGTCTGCATCCCCTTAACAATTGTAGTCTATAGTATCCATGTGTATTTGTGTAAAGTATTTTAAAATCTTTTACCCAACATTATAATATAATATATAATGCTGTATTGTATGTATCTGTGTGTATGAGAGAGGGATATGCACATGTGTTTGTGCATAATGTGGGGACGGGAGGGATTGTTTTTGTGTAGTTATCCTATATAGGTTTAAGAGGGGAGGTCGCTTATAAGCCCTTGGGTTTTTTGACCTTTCCTGCACATTTTAACTGTTCTTCTTTTTACTTATTTTATTCCAGAATGTATATTTGTAAGTGCGAATAACAATAAACAAATAAACAATTGTATGTATTGAGCTGTACTGTACTGTACCCATTCTGCAATCTGTTAATACACTTTTCAATCAATCAATCAATCAATCAATCAATCAATCAATCAATCAAGCTAACATCCACGTGTTTATTTTTCTCACTGACTAACCTGCTGGTCCCTTGACTTTGGGCTTGGTGCAAGAAAACATTTGATAAATGTTCCCGGATTTAGCAGCATCTCCTGATGCAAGGGCCTTTCTTTTGTTTGCTTTCTCCCTCTCTGATCCACCCTTTCTCTTTCTTCCACTGTCCATCTTGACATCAAACTTTCGCTCTATCTCTCTCCCGAGTCCCCACTTCACTACCTGGCTCAGTGTAACCTCGTTCCCAGCTTTATCTCGTGAGAGTGCCATCTCTGCCATTCCATTCGCCGTCTCCGCTGTCAATCAGTTGTATGGCCTGGTCCCGCCTCCACCAATCACATTCACCAATCACAGCACGGCTCCATTTGTGTGTGTGTGAGAATGCTCCGCGAGAGGGGGAGAGTCAGACACTACTCCAACTCTGTCGCAGACAGTGAAATCCTGGTTGTTCCCCCCATAGATATCTATAGAACACTAGATAGCTTAAGGCGGAGTCACCAGCGTCACTGAACCGCCGCCATCTTGCTCCAGTTAGCCTTGAGTGAGAGTGAGTGAGCTGCACAGACAAAAATACTCATAACTCGCTGAAATATTGACGGATTTACAAACGGGTTGGTTTGCTATAAACATCAAAGATGTAGTTATGATACTGCATACTTATAAAAAAAAAGAATTTTAAAGATGTTTTTTTTTACAAACCGCTTGAATCATAGCCACGTTAATAATGCTTGTAATAAACCAAACCGTTTGTAAATCCGTCAATATTTCAGCGAGTTATGAGTATTTTTGTCTGTGCAGCTCACTCACTCTCACTCAAGGCTAACTGGAGCAAGATGGCGGCGGTTCAGTGACGTCGCTCTCCATTGGCCGGCAGCGCGGGCAAGCTATCTAGTGTTCTATAGATATCTATGGTTCCCCCCACCCCACCCACCTATTATCTAACTATCGCACCGCCGCAACTAGAAACAATGGCGTCTAAGTTCAGTGGCCTGACTGTGGGCAAAAAATATTATAATAATAATAATAATAAAAAAAAAAAAATGTAATTATATAATTTTTTATTTATTTTTTAATCTGTCCAGGTCAGGCCACCGGGAGAACTCCCGGTGCTCCCGATGGCCAGTCCGGCCCTGACTATGGTCTATTTTCAACCCTCTATTTTTTCAATTGTTCCCAGCGAGGAGAGAGAGAGAGAGAGAGAGAGATTTTATAAAAAACTTTATTTATATACTAATACTACAAGTGATGCAACAATACAATCAAATAAATACTTTACATACATTTTTTTTTTTTAACATGAACATTTTTAAACTGCAAAACTCCAAAACACCTAACCATATTCCCGAGGTTGGTATAAATGGTTGGTGCTCACATAGGGGACAACAATGCTGAATTTGAATTATATTGTCATGTGAATTTTCCCCTGCGGAAAACTTTCTAAGTGATCCAAGGTTCCGGGTGCATCAGAGAGAGAGATACCGGAGAGGCACTGTGGAACTGCAGTTCTGAGAAGAGCGTCTCTAGAGTCACCTTTCCCTGTGTGGTGCTACACAGCAGGCCTGTGTGTGTGTGTGTGTGTGTGTGTGTGTGTGTGTGTGTGTGTGTGTGTGTGTGTGTGTGTGTGTGTGTGTGTGTGTGTGTGTGTGTGTGTGTGTGTGTGTGTGTGTGTGTGGCAGGCTGCAGTCAAATCCTTTCCTGTGGAGAATTAGGCCAGACTCATCAGATGGCCCTCCTCCTTCAGCCTCGTCTTGTATGCTCTTAAGGTTCACCAGGTGTATATCACAGGGCAGAGAGGATGCCAGGGGCTGAAAGGAGAGCAGGGGGACTGAGATGCTCTCTGGACTGACAGCCATGGGCAGGAGAGGGTGATTTAAATAGAGGGAGGTAATATGGCTCAACAGGGACGGGTAGCTGACTGGACCGCCTCTCTCCTCCTCTTCCCTCTCTCCTCTTTTCTCCACCAGCAGTCTGAATGAGCTAGCAGTCAGTCTGTTATCCGTGACTCCCTGTCCGAGGCCTCCGTTGTCATCCTGGTTCAGACACCGATCCAATATCACCTCCAGCTCCCCGGTGCGGAGACTGGCAGCCCCCAGGGACTGCCCAGAGAGCAGGCTGAGTCGTGAGCTCGAGTCCTGGATGTAACCCATGCTGGTCGTAGGGTAGAAGTTAGCCTGCAATGGCAGCTTGGCCATCGTCCTCCGAGGCCGCATCTGGAAACCGTTGAGGTCGGTGTAGAACGTGTCTCTGCTGCTGCTGATGTCCGGGCTGATCCTCATGGCCAGCTCCTTGTAGAACTCTCCTCTGATGTCTACTAGGTTAGTGAGCTCCACAGTCATACCTTCCAACCCTTGAACATGGTAGAGGTGCTGGTAACAGGAAGTGATGTCAGAGAAAACATCCCCCCTGGTGACTCTGATGAGAGGTTTACTGGAGGAGTAGGGCGTGGCCTTCCCGTCGGGCATGAACAGATACGCTCCGCTCCTGTCTCTGCTGGACGTGGTTCCGTACCACAGGAACTGGACCTCGACCTTGTGTTCCGACCCGCCCTCCAGAAGCTGAAAACCCTCCATAAGCCCAGTCTTCACACAGCTCCATATCTGTATATGAGTATACTTGATGATCAAAGATGTTTCAGCCTCCTGGCCCTGGTGGCGGGACACATTGAAATGTTCAGACCTAAGTGACAGCTCACCAGTCCCGTCATGTTGTAAAAAGTCATATTCTGCTTCCTGGGCGATGCCCGACAGCGCCTCACTGAGATGACAGATAGACATACCTGAAACTGGGACCTGAGGTAGGAAAGTCAGTGAGGTCAGGGAGCAAAGAGCTCTTTTCTTCATGTCCCTTGCCCCATTCAAATTTAAAGTGTCCACTCTAAAACTACTGCTCATTAGAAATAAAGAGTAAACCACCCATGTGAACAAAGTAACCAAAACAACAAAACTATACTGAGTCCACTCCATCATATTCCTTTTTGAGGTCCCGCTTCACCTTCTGTACAATTTTCCTCAACCTGTATATTTCTTTGGCAGAAAAACTTCCATCTCCTTTACACTTCATATTTTTCCTGGCTGACTCAATGGACATCTCCCTATCTGGAAAGAACTTCCCTACTTCTACACCCATCCTGTTTTTGTTGTGTGTAAAAACATTCTCATTTCACCCATTCCATAGGAAGATTTAGCTTCTGCATCTGAAGATGCATCACTCCCCCATTCATAATCATCTTCAGAGCTTCCATCCGACCCTGCACCCTCTTGTGTACTCTGTGTACTACTGATTACTTTTTTCATATCCGCCTTCTTAACTTCAGAGCAAACTGTCTACTTTTGACTTTCTTTTCTGCCGAACGACCTTCAGCTTGTTCTCCTCCTCCTCCATGTCAACATCTACTACCACTCCTTTCTCCACTCTAACTCTGTTCCATCTAGAGGTCCACTTTCCTCCTGGTTAATTATAGTGTCCTTGCTGACACAAGCCCCTCCACCTTGTCCCTGCAGATCAATTCCATCTTCACCATCCACCCCATTTTCACCTCCATTCTTATTTTCCTCTTCCACCACGACCCCCCCCCCCTCATTTTCATCCCCACCACTTTCTCCTTGTACTGCTTCACCCGCCTTGCCTGTGCCTTCCTCGTTTTTATCACTCCTATCTGTTCCATTAGCCTTTTCAGAAGCCTCTCCACCACCCTCTCGATTCAACCACCATAAATTTTTTGTTGTGTCCTTCCCAGAAATGTTCCCAGTACTAGGCCCCTCTCCTGGGCAAGACTTTCTCAGATGCCCCTCTTTACCACAGCCAAAACATTTAATATTCTGCGTTGTTGCATAAATAACATAATCAAACCTGTCTACTACCACTTTAAAATTCAAATCCAGCTCCTCCTCGCGTTTGTTCATTATTATGAACGTCTGCCGTCTGTGTGAAACAACATGTTGCAATTCAGGCGCTTTGCAACCTGACGAAATTTTTTGTGGAGATACAATTTTTCCATATCTGGCGAGTTCGCTCAAGATAAGCTCATCATTTATCAACGGGGGGACGTTCGCCAATGTCACCTTTTTCGCTGGCATTGTAAGCGGCGTCACTGACACGAACGTGTCATTTATTACTAGACCATTGATAATGACAGTATTTGCTTTCACCACATCGTCTACAAAGATAACGACGCCGCCGTTCATCCTCGCCGCAGACTTAACACTTGGAGCTCCACCTCCTTTGCAACAGCCAGACTACAGTCTTCAACTGAGCATGGAAACAACAGCGATACTTTAAAGCCGTTTCCTGGTCAGTTTGGCTAAATCCATGTTACTGGCAGCGGACAGCGGACCAACGCCACCAACCCACCAACTGCACACAACCAGTCAAATAAAGTCCAGTCTAATTCACAACTTGAAAAGTTAGAAACTCACTCGCACCGCAGACTTTCCGCACCTTGCTCAAAACACGCTCCACCATACACACGCATGCGCACAGAGAGAGAGAGAGAGAAAGAGAGAGAGAAAGATGCTTAGAGAGAGAGAGAAAGAGAGAGAGAGAGAAAGATGCTTAGAGAGAGAGTAGAGAGAGAGAGAGTAGAGAGAGAGAGAGAGAAAGATGCTTAGAGAGAGAAAGATGCTTAGAGAGAGGGAGAGAGAGAGAGAGGGGGAGAGAGATGCTTAGAGAGAGAGAGAGAGAGAGAGAGAGAGAGAGAGAGAGAGAGAGAGAGAGAGATGCTTAGAGAGAGAAAGATGCTTAGAGAGAGGGAGAGAGAGAGAGAGGGGGAGAGAGATGCTTAGAGAGAGGGAGAGAGAGAGAGAGGGGGAGAGAGATGCTTAGAGAGAGAGAGAGAGAGAGAGAGAGAGAGAGAGAGAGTAGAGAGAGAGAGAGAAAGATGCTTAGAGAGAGAAAGATGCTTAGAGAGAGGGAGAGAGAGAGAGGAGGGGGAGAGAGATGCTTAGAGAGAGAGAGAGAGAGAGAGAGAGAGAGAGAGAGAGAGAGAGAGAGAGAGAGAGAGAGAGAGAGAGAAAGAGAGAGAGAGAGAGAGAGAGAGAGAGAGAGAGAGAGAGAGAGAGAGAGAGAGAGAGGAGAGAGAGAGAGAGAGAGAGAGAAGAGAGAGAGAGAGGCCTGTTTTATTGACTTCCAAAAGGCTTTTGACTCTATTTGGCATACAGGACTGTTCTATACAGTCATAGAGAGTGGTGTAGGGTGTAAAACATATGATATTATTAAATCAATGTATTCTGGTAATATGTGCAGCGTAAAGATTGGCAAAAAAAAAACAGAATTCTTTACCCAAGGGCGAGGCGTTCGTCACGGCTGCAACCTCAGCCCGGCACTCTTCAATATCTATATTAATGAATTGGCTAATATACTAGAAAAGTCCTCTGCCCCTGGTGTAAGTCTCCACAATCAGGAAGTGAAATGCCTGCTCTTTGCAGATGACCTGGTTGTGTTGTCCCCCACAGCAGACGGCCTACAGCAGAGCCTGGACCTGCTAGAGCATTACTGTCAGACCTGGGCCCTGGCAGTAAACCCCAAAAAGACCAAAGTAATGGTATTCCAAAAAAGATCCAGATCTCAGGACGTCCTACCAAAGTTCTCAATTGGTACAAAACATGTAGAGTACTGCACACACTACACCTATTTAGGACTAAAGCTAAGTTCAACTGGACATTTTAAGGAAGCAGTCAATGAGCTGAGAGGGAAAGCACGCCGGGCTTTCTATGCCATAAAAAGAAATATCCAAACAGAAATACCAATTCGAATTTGGTAAAAATTTATTGAATGTGTTATTGAACCAATTGCACTCTATGGCATGTATCGGAGGGGACATGTGATGCAAGGCTTCTATCCTCCCTATGACCGGCCAGTGGGGGGCACATGCGAGCAACGATCAGGACAGGACAGGGGGGAATTGGCACAAGAAGAAAATTGAGATGGGAGAGAAAAAATCACAGAAAAAGGAGGAGAAAAAACGATCAACTTTCAGAGGCAGCAGCCTCTATGCACCGGCTGAAGCCAAACGAAGGCATCGGGTCAGGATGGTCTGGACGGTGCCACCAACAATATGCAAATTAGCCTTGTAGAAGTGGAGCAATATTCCATTTACTTAGGTATGTATTTTAGGCGGATTTTCAGAAAATAGGCTCCGGTGGAAGAGGCTAAAAGGAGATTTTACGAGATTATTTCAATTTCTGCCGGACGGCAGCACACTGTTACCAGCTCTCGGAAGCTCTCTCGTATCTTTTCCAAAGAAGTGCTACTTTGCTTAATGATTTTCGACCCGTAGCGTTTACATCATGTCTGTGCGAGTCTACGGAGAATGATCCCCTCACTCCTTCCCTCCCCAGTAAATTAGATCCACTGTGGTTTGCTCACAACCTTCACCATCCTGACAGACAGAGGACTCTGCCCTCGACCCTGCATGGTTAACTCATCGACTGCCAGATATTAGACAGGGCCTGTTGTAGCAATGCCACGCTTTAAAAGATAAGAGTGTGTCACTTTGTTATAATATTCTATATTATAGCTATGGATACAATACTATGGCCCATTTGCCATCACCTATCTATCGTTCAATATGTGAAAAATAATTAATTTGTTCATCCATACGTTCCCGTGTTATACCGTGGTGAATATAAGTATTGTTATATCGCGGTCTGGGGTAATTCATGAAAGGCTTAGTTATGGCCGTATACGTCAATTCTACTATAGACGTTGCCGTTTCCTGCCTGTAACTATTCCCAAATCAAATATATATCATAGGTATTACATCACATCATGGTCACAAACCTCACAAACCATACTAAAACCCATAAATATAATATACAAACAGGCTATAGAAATCATGGACCGTAAACCAATGCGATGGCATCACTGCAGTGTTTTGAGTAAGCACAATCTTTTCACGTTTGACAATTTTGTAATTTTCTTAAGGTAGATCATGATAGTTAAGGTAGATCATGATAGTTAAGGTAGATCATGATAGTTAAGGTGGATCACGATAGTTAAGGTAGATCATGATAGTTAAGGTGGATCACGATAGTTAAGCCGCTCAATCAGAGACGAACTAACATTCAAACAGGGCAGGCGGTCGTGTTAAAAATTCGTAAATGACACTTTTTCTTTAGTTGTCGTGGTAACACGCCTAACATTGAAATCGGTGGGGGCGCTCTGTCACCCTGGCAACCATCCACACTCCATATTTAACACGACACGGGCCCCCCCCCCCCCCCCCCCGGTGAGCCTATCGCCTCCTCGCACGACTAAATGTCAGATCCATGTGACGTGATAACCAGAGTAAATCCTTCAAAGCCCCTGGTGGGTGTGATGCCTACACTGTGTACACACGCACGCACGCACACACACACGCACACAGACACACACACACACACACACACACACACACACACACACACACACACACGCACACAGACACGCATACACACACACACACACACGCACGCACGCACACACGCACACAGACACACACACACACACACACACACACACACACACACACACACGCACGCACGCACGCACGCAAACACACACACACACACACACACACACACACACACACACACACACACACACACACACACACACACACACAGACACACACACACACAGACACACATACGCACTGTGAAACCACCATAAAGAATGCATGGACACCTGCATAATGGAGCAGCCGTATGCAAGATTCATGAGTGTCCTTTAAACAGATAGGTCTGGTTATTGTGAGTCATGGTTGGTAGCCTGCTGAATTATCCTGGTTTAACCCTCTCACTACCACACTACCAAAGGTTAACCTTTTACTACCACACTACAGACGGTTAACCCTCTCACTACCACACTACAAAAGGTTAACCTTTTACTACCACACTACAGACGGTTAACCGTCTGTAGTGTGGTAGTGAAAGGGTTAACCGTCTGCAGTGTGGTTGTGAAAGGGTTAACCCTTTGTCGTGTGCCAGTGAAAGGGTTAACCTTCTGTATTGTTGTGGTGAAAGGGTTAACCCTTTGGTAGTGGGGTAGTGCAAAGGTTAAACAAACTCTTACACACAAGTGCAACAGCTTTCATCCAAAGCTCTTTACAACCCATGCCTCACACGTTCACCCGTTCACTCACACGTTCACCCGTTCACTCACACGTTCACCCGTTCACTCACACGTTCACCCGTTCACTCACCCGTTCACTCACACGTTCACCCGTTCACTCACACGTTCACCCGTTCACTCACACATTCACCCGTTCACTCACACGTTCACCCGTTCACTCACCCGTTCACTCACACGTTCACCCGTTCACTCACACGTTCACCCGTTCACTCACACGTTCACCCGTTCACTCACCCGTTCACTCACACGTTCACCCGTTCACTCACACGTTCACTCACACGTTCACCCGTTCACTCATACATTCACCCGTTCACTCACCCGTTCACTCACACGTTCACCCGTTCACTCACACGTTCACCCGTTCACTCACACGTTCACCCGTTCACTCACACGTTCACTCACACGTTCACCCGTTCACTCACACGTTCACCCGTTCACTCACACGTTCACCCGTTCACTCACCCGTTCACCCGTTCACTCACACGTTCACCCGTTCACTCACCCGTTCACTCACACGTTCACCCATTCACTCACACGTTCACCCGTTCACTCACCCGTTCACTCACACATTCACCCGTTCACTCACACGTTCACCCGTTCACTCACCCGTTCACTCACACGTTCACCCACACGTTCACCCGTTCACTCTCACGTTCACCCGTTCACTCACACGTTCACCCGTTCACTCACACGTTCACCCGTTCACTCACACGTTCACCCGTTCACTCACACGTTCACCCGTTCACTCTCACAACCATGCAAGGTGCCGACCTGCTCCCCAGGAGCAGTCAGGGGTTTAGGGGTTAAGTGTCATGATATTTCCACAAAGGCATCATGGAATGTTCAAACAACTATCATGGTAGTATAAGAGGTGTGATGAACAGAGTCTGTCTGGAGGAAACAGGAAACAGGCCTTACTTGATGTCGGTCTCCAGGACGCGCTCTTCGTCCAGGTCCTCGATGAACTTCTCGCCCTTCATCCAGTAGATGAGTGGACTCACGTCGCCGCTGTAGCCGAAGAACGCACGGCACGTCAGGTTGACCGGACTTCCTGTTGGGGAGACAGGAGCAAACAGGAAGTCTAGGTGTGATGAAACAGGAAGTCTAAGTGTGATGAAACAGGAAGTCTAAGTGTGATGAAACAGGAAGTCTAGGTGTGATGAACAGGAAGTCTAGGTGTGATGAAACAGGAAGTCTAGGTGTGATGAACAGGAAGTCTAGGTGTGATGAACAGGAAGTCTAGGTGTGATGAAACAGGAAGTCTAGGTGTGATGAAACAGGAAGTCTAGGTGTGATGAACAGGAAGTCTAGGTGTGATGAACAGGAAGTCTAGGTGTGATGAACAGGAAGTCTAAGTGTGATGAAACAGGAAGTCTAGGTGTGATGAACAGGAAGTCTAGGTGTGATGAAACAGGAAGTCTAGGTGTGATGAAACAGGAAGTCTAGGTGTGATGAACAGGAAGTCTAAGTGTGATGAAACAGGAAGTCTAGGTGTGATGAACAGGAAGTCTAGGTGTGATGAACAGGAAGTCTAGGTGTGATGAACAGGAAGTCTAAGTGTGATGAAACAGGAAGTCTAGGTGTGATGAACAGGAAGTCTAGGTGTGATGAACAGGAAGTCTAGGTGTGATGAACAGGAAGTCTAGGTGTGATGAACAGGAAGTCTAGGTGTGATGAAACAGGAAGTCTAGGTGTGATGAACAGGAAGTCTAGGTGTGATGAACAGGCTCTATCTGGAGGAAACAGGGCCTAGCCCGAAGCACGTCAGGTTGACCGGACTTCCTGTCGCAGGGAGACGGGAGACAGAGTGGCCGTGAGACGGGAAGCCTTGTTGCGATTGGTTGATTTAGTGTGGTAGCCGTGACAACCCTGGGCTAGAGGGCGTCCACATGCCATAACTAAATATATAACTAAATATATAACTAAATGTATAACTAAATGTATAACTAAATATATAACTAAATGTATAACTAAATGTATAACTAAATATATAACTAAATATATAACTAAATGCATAACTAAATTTCACCCTCACCATAGACAACTCCTTGGTTTCCCCCTCCCCCCAGGTCAAGAGTCTGGGTGTCGTCCTCGACAGCACCCCATCATTCCATTCCCACATCAACAACACCATCCGGTCCGCCTACTTCCACCTTCGCAACATCAACCGCCTCCGCCCTTCACTCACCCCCAACAGCGCCACAATCCTGCTCCACTCCCTCGTCACTTCCCGCTTAGATTACTGCAACTCCCTTCTCTTTGGTCTCCCCCACAAACTCCTCCATAAGCTCCAACTGGTCCAGAACGCTGCTGCCCGTCATCAGTCACATCACCCCCGTCCTACGCCAACTCCACTGGCTTCCCATTAAACACAGCATAGACTACAAGATCCTCCTCCACACATTCAAGGCCATTCACAACCTCGCCCCTCCATACCTGTCCGACCTCCTTCACATCAACATTCCCACCCGGTCCCTCAGGTCTGCCTCCTCCATCAACCTGACCGTCCCCCCAGCCCGTCTGTCCACCATGGGGTCAAGAGCCTTCAGCTGCTCTGCCCCCCGCCTCTGGAACTCCCTCCCCCCCGACATCAGGAACATTGACTCCATCATTCCATTTAAAACCCACCTCAAACCCCACCTGTTTAGGCAGGCGTATGTCTGATTTTATTTTGTCTGATTTTATATTTTTTATTTTTTATATTTTAATGGATTGTGATTGTGAATTTAACTGTTTTTAAATTGTTGTACAGCGACCTTGAGTGCCTTGAAAGGCGCCTTATAAATAGAATGGATTATTATTATTAATATTATAACTAAATATATAACTAAATATATAACTAAATGTATAACTAAATGTATAACAAAATGTATAACTAAATATATAACTAAATATATAACTAAATGTATAACTAAATGTATAACTAAATATATAACTAAATGTATAACTAAATATATAACTAAATGTATAACAAAATGTATAACTAAATATATAACTAAATGTATAACTAAATGTATAACTAAATATATAACTAAATGTATAACTAAATATATAACTAAATGTATAACTAAATATATAACTAAATGTATAACTAAATGTATAACTAAATGTATAACTAAATATACAGCGCTTGTGTGCCTTCAGCACCGTCTCTGCATGGTTTTCATTAGACTGGAGTGAGAGAGTCGAGAACTTTGTGTTTATCAAGTCGAAACACAATGAACAACTCCCAACGAATGATCTCAGACCACGACAGAGAGAGAGAAAGATAAGAGAGGGATAGGAGAGGAGAGAGACAAAGAGAGAGACAAGAGAGAGAGAGAAGAGAGAGGAGAGAGGACAAGAGAG
Organism: Notolepis coatsorum; assembly: GCF_963971535.1. Taxonomy (NCBI): domain Eukaryota; kingdom Metazoa; phylum Chordata; class Actinopteri; order Aulopiformes; family Paralepididae; genus Notolepis; species Notolepis coatsorum. The sequence goes on along the minus strand of NC_140165.1, from coordinate 25,298 downwards.
AGAAATGAGGAGAGAGAGGAGAGAGACAAGAGAGAGAGGAGAGAGACAGGAAAGAGAGACAAGAGAATAGAGAGAGAGACAAGAGAGATAGATGAGAGAGAGGAGAGAGAGGAGAGAGACAAGAGAGAGAGAAGAGAGAGAGAGAAGAGATAGAGGAGATGAGAGAGAGAGGAGAGAGACAGGAAAGAGAGACAAGAAGAGAGCGAGAGAGAGAGAGAGAGAGAGAGAGAGAGAGAGAGAGAGAGAGAGAGAGAGAGAGAGAGAGAGAGAGAGAGAGAGAGAGAGAGAGAGAGAGATAGAGAGAGGGTTGTGAAGTCTGGGGCCCACTTGCAAACCAAGACTTCACCAAATGGGACAAACCACCCAACTGAGACTCTGCATGCAGAATTTTGCAAATCCATTCTCAGCACCCAACGGAAAACACCAAATAATGCATGCAGAGCAGAACTAGGAAGATACCCACTAATCATCAAAATTCAAAAAAGAGCATTCAAATTCCACAATCACCTAAAAGAAAGCGACCCAGACACACTCCACAACATAGCCCTCACCCACAGAGAGACCCTCGATAGATGCCACTCAGCCAGATGGTTCTGGGACTCTGCTCACAAACACAAGCAGAGCCACCAGACAGAAACCACACTGGACTACATTTACATTTACATTTAGTCATTTAGCTGACGCTTTTATCCAAAGCGACTTACAAGTTCTGTACGACAAGCCATCAGGAAGGGCACAACTCTATCAGCTGAGTAACAATGTTCATCAAAGTGTTGAGTGCTACAGTGTAGGTTAGTTTATTAGGACAAGTGCATGACAGTATGGTTAGTTAGGGTTAGATTTTTTTTTCTTTTTCTTTTTTCTTTTTTTTTATTCAGATAATGGTTGAAGAAGTGCGTCTTTAGTCGGCGGCGAAAGATTGGACGTGTTTCGGCTGTCCTAACTGGGGTGGGTAGTTCATTCCACCATTGTGGGGCAAGGACTGAGAATAGGCGACTTCTCTTTGATGACCCTCCGGGAGCTTGGATAGGAGTAGGTCTGAGGCGGCCAGAAGATGCAGAGCGTAGGGGTCTTGAGGGTGTGTAGTTAGAGACCATTGACCGGAGGTAGGCGGGAGCGGTTCCCTTTGCCGCACGGTATGCTAGGTCGAGGGCCTTGAAGCGGATTCGTGCAGCAATGGGGAGCCAGTGCAGGTCCCTAAGGAAGTGGGGTGACATGGGCCGACTTCGGTAGGTTTGAGATCAGGCGGGCCCGCTGCGTTTTGAATGAGTTGAAGAGGCTTAGTGGCAGTGGCCGGGAGGACTAAATCAAATTATAAGAAAACAAAAAAGAAAACTATCTGACACATTGGAAAGAAACAACCCAAACCAGAGCAAATTGAAATGCTATTTGGCCCTAAACAGAGAGTACACAGTGGCAGAATACCTGAGCACTGTGACTGAACCCAAAACTAAGAAGATCCTTGACTAGGTACAGACTCAGCGAGCACAGCCTAGCCATCGAGAAAGGCCGCCATAGGCAGACCTGGCTCCCAAGAGAAGACAGACTGTGCACCCACTGCACACAAGATGAGGTGGAACCCGAGCTCCACTTCTTAACAACCTGCCCACTATACCAAGACATCAGAGACATATACTTCAACCTGCCCACTATACCAAGACATCAGAGACATATACTTCAACCTGCCCACTATACCATGACATCAGAGACATAAACTTCAACCTGCCCGCTATACCAAGACATCAGAGACATATACTTCAACCTGCCCACTATACCAAGACATCAGAGACAGATACTTCAACCTGCTCACTATACCAAGACATCAGAGACATATACTTCAACCTGCCCACTATACCAAGACATCAGAGACATATACTTCAACCTGCCCACTATACCAAGACATCAGAGACATATACTTCAACCTGCCCACTATACCAAGACATCAGAGACATATACTTCAACCTGCCCACTATACCAAGACATCAGAGACATATACTTCAACCTGCCCACTATACCAAGACATCAGAGACATATACTTCAACCTGCCCACTATACCAAGACATCAGAGACATATACTTCAACCTGCCCACTATACCAAGACATCAGAGACATATACTTCAACCTGCCCACTATACCAAGACATCAGAGACATATACTTCAACCTGCCCACTATACCAAGACATCAGAGACATATACTTCAACCTGCCCACTATACCAAGACATCAGAGACATATACTTCAACCTGCCCACTATACCAAGACATCAGAGACATATACTTCAACCTGCCCACTATACCAAGACATCAGAGACATATACTTCAACCTGCCCACTATACCAAGACATCAGAGACATATACTTCCCACAAATTGCAAACACCCAAAGAGACTTTGAAAACATGGACAATAACTCAAAACTCCCATACCTACTGGGGAGAAATACAAGAATGTGCAAACACAGCAGCAAGATTTGTGAGCCGCTGTGACAAGAAAAGAACATCCAGCGGAATGCAACCACCATAAAGACTGTACAAGAAATTCCGTCTGTAATGTACTGAGTTATTTTGTTTTCTCTGTTTGATTGTTTTGTTTTGTTTGGCTTTGGCAATGTAACGTATGTTTCCCATGTCAATAAAGCACATTTGAATTGAAATTGAATAGAATTGAATTGAATTGAGAGGGAGAGAGAGAGAGAGAGAGAGAGAGAGAGAGAGAGAGAGAGAGAGAGAGAGAGAGAGAGAGAGAACGCAGGGACCAACAACATCCCTGAGTAAACTCAACTTTCATTCTCTCACACGCTCT
>NC_140165.1:0-15000 GCF_963971535.1 Notolepis coatsorum | reverse complement strand
AGTATAGAGGCTGCTAGAATGAGAACAGGACTGAAACAGAGAAGTATAGAGGCTGCTAGAATGAGAACAGGACTGAAACAGAGATGTATAGAGGCTGCTAGAATGAGAACAGGACTGAAACAGAGAAGTATAGAGGCTGCTAGAATGAGAACAGGACTGAAACAGAGAGGTATAGAGGCTGCTAGAATGAGAACAGGACTGAAACAGAGGTATAGAGGCTGCTAGAATGAGAACAGACTGAAACAGAGAGGTATAGAGGCTGCTAGAATGAGAACAGACGAAACAGAGAGGTATAGAGGCTGCTAGAATGAGAACAGGACTGAAACAGAGGTATAGAGGCTGCTAGAATGAGAACAGGACTGAAACAGAGGTATAGAGGCTGCTAGAATGAGAACAGGACTGACATAGAGAGGTATAGAGGCTGCTAGAATGAGAACAGGACTGAAACAGAGAGGTATAGAGGCTGCTAGAATGAGAACAGGACTGAAACAGAGAGTTATAGAGGCTGCTAGAATGAGAACAGGACTGAAACAGAGAGGTATAGAGCTGCTAGAATGAGAACAGGACTGAACAGAGAGGTATATAGGCTGCTAGAATGAGAACAGACTGAAACAGAGAGGTATAGAGGCTGCTAGAATGAGAACAGGACTGAAACAGAGAGGTATAGAGGCTGCTAGAATGAGAACAGGACTGAAACAGAGAGGTATAGAGGCTGCTAGAATGAGAACAGGACTGAAACAGAGGTTATAGAGGCTGCTAGAATGAGAACAGGACTGAAACAGAGAGGTATAGAGGCTGCTAGAATGAGAACAGGACTGAAACAGAGAGGTATAGAGGCTGCTAGAATGAGAACAGGACTGAAACAGAGAGGTATAGAGGCTGCTAGAGTGAGAACAGGACTGAAACAGAGAGGTATAGAGGCTGCTAGAATGAGAACGGACTGAAACAGAGAGGTATAGAGGCTGCTAGAATGAGAACAGGACTGAACAGAGAGGTATAGAGGCTGCTAGAATGAGAACAGGACTGAAACAGAGAGGTATATAGGCTGCTAGAATGAGAACAGGACTGAAACAGAGAAGTATAGAGGCTGCTAGAATGAGAACAGGACTGAAACAGAGAGGTATAGAGGCTGCTAGAATGAGAACAGGACTGAAACAGAGGTATAGAGGCTGCTAGAATGAGAACAGGACTGAAACAGAGAAGTATAGAGGCTGCTAGAATGAGAACAGGACTGAAACAGAGAGGTATACTGCTAGAATGAGAACAGGACTGAAACAGAGAGGTATAGAGGCCGCTAGAATGAGAACAGGACTGAAACAGAGGTATAGAGGCTGCTAGAATGAGAACAGGACTAAAACAGAGAGGTATAGAGGGCTGCTAGAATGAGAACAGGACTGAAACAGAGAGGTATAGAGGCTGCTAGAATGAGAACAGGACTGAAACAGAGGTATAGAGGCTGCTAGAATGAGAACAGGACTGAACAGAGAGGTATAGAGGCTGCTAGAGTGAGAACAGGACTGAAACAGAGAGGTATAGAGGCTGCTAGAATGAGAACAGGACTGAAACAGAGAGGTATAGAGGCTGCTAGAATGATAACAGGACTGAACAGAGAGGTATAGAGGCTGCTAGGATGAGAACAGGACTGAAACAGAAGTATAGAGGCTGCTAGAATGAGAACAGGACTGAAACAGAGGTATAGAGGCTGCTAGAATGAGAACAGGACTGAAACAGAGGTATAAGAGGCTGCTAGAATGAGAACAGGACTGAACAGAGAGGTATAGAGGCTGCTAGAATGAGAACAGGACTGAAACAGGGGAGTATAGAGGCTGCTAGAATGAGAACAGGACTGAAACAGAGAGGTATAGAGGCTGCTAGAATGAGAACAGGACTGAAACAGAGAGGTATAGAGGCTGCTAGAATGAGAACAGGACTGAAACAGGGGAGTATAGAGGCTGCTAGAATGAGAACAGGACTGAAACAGAGAGGTATAGAGGCTACTAGAATGAGAACAGGACTGAAACAGAGAGGTATAGAGGCTGCTAGAATGAGAACAGGACTGAAACAGAGAGGTATAGAGGCTGCTAGAATGAGAACAGGACTGAAACAGAGGTATAGAGGCTGCTAGAATGAGAACAGGACTGAAAAAGAGAGGTATAGAGGCTGCTAGAATGAGAACAGGACTGAAACAGAGAGGTATAGAGGCTGCTAGAATGAGAACAGGACTGAAACAGAGAGGTATAGAGGCTGCTAGAATGAGAACAGGACTGAAACAGATAGGTATAGAGGCTGCTAGAATGAGAACAGGACTGAAACAGAGGTATAGAGGCTGATAGAATGAGAACAGGACTGAAACAGAGAGATATAGAAGCTGCTAGAATGAGAACAGGACTGAAACAGAGGTATAGAGGCTGCTAGAATGAGAACAGGACTGAACAGAGGTGTAGAGGCTGCTAGAATGAGAACAGGACTGAAACAGAGAGGTATAGAGGCTGCTAGAATGAGAACAGGACTGAAACAGAGGTATAGAGGCTGCTAGAATGAGAACAGGACTGAAACAGAGGTATAGAGGCTGCTAGAATGAGAACAGGACTGAAACAGAGGTATAGAGGCTGCTAGAATGAGAACAGGACTGAAACAGAGGTATAGAGGCTGCTAGAATGAGAACAGGACTGACACAGAGAGGTATAGAGCTGCTAGAATGAGAACAGGACTGAAACAGAGAGGTATAGAGGCTGCTAGAATGAGAACAGGACTGAAACAGAGGTATAGAGGCTGCTAGAATGAGAACAGGACTGAAACAGAGGTATAGAGGCTGCTAGAATGAGAACAGGACTGAAAGAGTATAGAGGCTGCTAGAATGAGAACAGGACTGAAACAGATGGGTATAGAGGCTGCTAGAATGAGAACAGGACTGAAACAAAGAGGTATAGAGGCTGCTAGAATGAGAACAGGACTGAAAAAAGAGGTATAGAGGCTGCTAGAATGAGAACAGGACTGAACAGATGGTATAGAGGCTGCTAGAATGAGAACAGGACTGAAACAGAGTGGTATAGAGGCTGCTAGAATGAGAACAGGACTGAAACAAAGAGGTATAGAGGCTGCTAGAATGAGAACAGGACTGAAACAGAGAGGTATAGAGGCTGCTAGAATGAGAACAGGACTGAAACAGGGTATAGAGGCTGCTAGAATGAGAACAGGACTGAAACAGAGAGGTATAGAGGCTGCTAGAATGAGAACAGGACTGAAACAGAGAGGTATAGAGGCTGCTAGAATGAGAACAGGACTGAAACAGAGAGGTATAGAGGCTGCTAGAATGAGAACAGGACTGAAACAGAGGTATAGAGGCTGCTAGAATGAGAACAGGACTGAAACAGAGAGGTATAGAGGCTGCTAGAATGAGAACAGGACTGAAACAGAGAGGTATAGAGGCTGCTAGAATGAGAACAGGACTGAAACAGAGAGGTATAGAGGCTGCTAGAATGATAACAGGACTGAAACAGAGGTATAGAGGCTGCTAGAATGAGAACAGGACTGAAACAAAGAGGTATAGAGGCTGCTAGAATGAGAACAGGACTGAAACAGAGAGGTATAGAGGCTGCTAGAATGAGAACAGGACTGAAACAGGGGTATAGAGGCTGCTAGAATGAGAACAGGACTGAAACAGAGAGGTATAGAGGCTGCTAGAATGAGAACAGGACTGAAACAGAGAGGTATAGAGGCTGCTAGAATGAGAACAGGACTGAAACAGAGAGGTATAGAGGCTGCTAGAATGAGAACAGGACTGAAACAGAGGTATAGAGGCTGCTAGAATGAGAACAGGACTGAAACAGAGAGGTATAGAGGCTGCTAGAATGAGAACAGGACTGAAACAGAGAGGTATAGAGGCTGCTAGAATGAGAACAGGACTGAAACAGAGAGGTATAGAGGCTGCTAGAATGATAACAGGACTGAAACAGAGGTATAGAGGCTGCTAGAATGAGAACAGGACTGAAACAGAGAGGTATAGAGGCTGCTAGAATGAGAACAGGACTGAAACAGATGGGTATAGAGGCTGCTAGAATGAGAACAGGACTGAAACAAAGAGGTATAGAGGCTGCTAGAATGAGAACAGGACTGAAACAGATGGGTATAGAGGCTGCTAGAATGAGAACAGGACTGAAACAGAGAGGTATAGAGGCTGCTAGAATGAGAACAGGACTGAAACAGAGGTATAGAGGCTGCTAGAATGAGAACAGGACTGAAACAGAGGTATAGAGGCTGCTAGAATGAGAACAGGACTGAAACAGAGGTATAGAGGCTGCTAGAATGAGAACAGGACTGAAACAGAGGTATAGAGGCTGCTAGAATGAGAACAGGACTGAAACAGAGAGGTATAGAGGCTGCTAGAATGAGAACAGGACTGAAACAGAGAGGTATAGAGGCTGCTAGAATGAGAACAGGACTGAAACAGAGGTATAGAGGCTGCTAGAATGAGAACAGGACTGAAACAGAGAGGTATAGAGGCTGCTAGAATGAGAACAGGACTGAAACAGAGAGGTATAGAGGCTGCTAGAATGAGAACAGGACTGAAACAGAGGTATAGAGGCTGCTAGAATGAGAACAGGACTGAAACAGAGAGGTATAGAGGCTGCTAGAATGAGAACAGGACTGAAACAGAGAGGTATAGAGGCTGCTAGAATGAGAACAGGACTGAAACAGAGGTATAGAGGCTGCTAGAATGAGAACAGGACTGAAACAGAGGTATAGAGGCTGCTAGAATGAGAACAGGACTGAAACAGAGGTATAGAGGCTGCTAGAATGAGAACAGGACTGAAACAGAGAGGTATAGAGGCTGCTAGAATGAGAACAGGACTGAAACAGAGGTATAGAGGCTGCTAGAATGAGAACAGGACTGAAACAGAGGTATAGAGGCTGCTAGAATGAGAACAGGACTGAAACAGAGGTATAGAGGCTGCTAGAATGAGAACAGGACTGACACAGAGAGGTATAGAGGCTGCTAGAAGGAGAACAGGACTGAAACAGAGAGGTATAGAGGCTGCTAGAATGACAACAGGACTGAAACAGAGAGGTATAGAGGCTGCTAGAATGAGAACAGGACTGAAACAGAGGTATAGAGGCTGTAGAATGAGAACAGGACTGAAACAGAGAGGTATAGAGGCTGCTAGAATGAGAACAGGACTGAAACAGAGAGGTATAGAGGCTACTAGAATGAGAACAGGACTGAAACAGAGGTATAGAGGCTGCTAGAATGAGAACAGGACTGAAACAGAGAGGTATAGAGGCTGCTAGAATGAGAACAGGACTGAAACAGAGAGGTATAGAGGCTGCTAGAATGAGAACAGGACTGAAACAGAGACATATAGAGGCTGCTAGAATGAGAACAGGACTGAAACAGAGAGGTATAGAGGCTGCTAGAATGAGAACAGGACTGAAACAGAGGTATAGAGGCTGCTAGAATGAGAACAGGACTGAAACAGAGAGGTATAGAGGCTGCTAGAATGAGAACAGGACTGAAACAGAGGTATAGAGGCTGCTAGAATGAGAACAGGACTGAAACAGAGAGGTATAGAGGCTGCTAGAATGAGAACAGGACTGAAACAGAGGTATAGAGGCTGCTAGAATGAGAACAGGACTGAAACAGAGGTATAGAGGCTGCTAGAATGAGAACAGGACTGAAACAGAGAGGTATAGAGGCTGCTAGAATGAGAACAGGACTGAAACAGAGAGGTATAGAGGCTGCTAGAATGAGAACAGGACTGAAACAGAGGTATAGAGGCTGCTAGAATGAGAACAGGACTGAAACAGAGAGGTATAGAGGCTGCTAGAATGAGAACAGGACTGAAACAGATGGGTATAGAGGCTGCTAGAATGAGAACAGGACTGAAACAGAGTGGTATAGAGGCTGCTAGAATGAGAACAGGACTGAAACAAAGAGGTATAGAGGCTGCTAGAATGAGAACAGGACTGAAACAGAGAGGTATAGAGGCTGCTAGAATGAGAACAGGACTGAAACAGGGGTATAGAGGCTGCTAGAATGAGAACAGGACTGAAACAGAGAGGTATAGAGGCTGCTAGAATGAGAACAGGACTGAAACAGAGAGGTATAGAGGCTGCTAGAATGAGAACAGGACTGAAACAGAGAGGTATAGAGGCTGCTAGAATGAGAACAGGACTGAAACAGAGGTATAGAGGCTGCTAGAATGAGAACAGGACTGAAACAGAGAGGTATAGAGGCTGCTAGAATGAGAACAGGACTGAAACAGAGAGGTATAGAGGCTGCTAGAATGAGAACAGGACTGAAACAGAGAGGTATAGAGGCTGCTAGAATGATAACAGGACTGAAACAGAGGTATAGAGGCTGCTAGAATGAGAACAGGACTGAAACAAAGAGGTATAGAGGCTGCTAGAATGAGAACAGGACTGAAACAGAGAGGTATAGAGGCTGCTAGAATGATAACAGGACTGAAACAGAGGTATAGAGGCTGCTAGAATGAGAACAGGACTGAAACAGAGAGGTATAGAGGCTGCTAGAATGAGAACAGGACTGAAACAGAGGTATAGAGGCTGCTAGAATGAGAACAGGACTGAAACAGAGAGGTATAGAGGCTGCTAGAATGAGAACAGGACTGAAACAGAGGTATAGAGGCTGCTAGAATGAGAACAGGACTGAAACAGAGAGGTATAGAGGCTGCTAGAATGAGAACAGGACTGAAACAGAGAGGTATAGAGGCTGCTAGAATGAGAACAGGAATGAAACAGAGAGGTATAGAGGCTGCTAGAATGAGAACAGGACTGAAACAGAGGTATAGAGGCTGCTAGAATGAGAACAGGACTGAAACAGAGAGGTATAGAGGCTGCTAGAATGAGAACAGGACTGAAACAGAGAGGTATAGAAGCTGCTAGAATGAGAACAAGACTGAAACAGAGAGGTATAGAAGCTGCTAGAATGAGAACAGGACTGAAACAGAGAGGTATATAGGCTGCTAGAATGAGAACAGGACTGAAACAGAGAGGTATAGAGGCTACTAGAATGAGAACAGGACTGAAACAGAGAGGTATAGAGGCTGCTAGAATGAGAACAGGACTGAAACAGAGGTATAGAGGCTGATAGAATGAGAACAGGACTGAAACAGAGAGGTATAGAGGCTGCTAGAATGAGAACAGGACTGAAACAAAGAGGTATAGAGGCTGCTAGAATGAGAACAGGACTGAAACAGAGAGGTATAGAGGCTGCTAGAATGAGAACAGGACTGAAACAGAGAGGTATAGAGGCTGCTAGAATGAGAACAGGACTGACACAGAGGTATAGAGGCTGCTAGAATGAGAACAGGACTGAAACAGAGAAGTATAGAGGCTGCTAGAATGAGAACAGGACTGAAACAGAGGTATAGAGGCTGCTAGAATGAGAACAGGACTGAAACAGAGAGGTATAGAGGCTGCTAGAATGAGAACAGGACTGAAACAGAGAGGTATAGAGGCTGCTAGAATGAGAACAGGACTGAAACAGAGGTATAGAGGCTGCTAAAATGAGAACAGGACTGAAACAGAGAGGTATAGAGGCTGCTAGAATGAGAACAGGACTGAAACAGAGAGGTATAGAGGCTGCTAGAATGAGAACGGGACTGAAACAGAGGTATAGAGGCTGCTAGAATGAGAACAGGACTGAAACAAAGAGGTATAGAGGCTGCTAGAATGAGAACAGGACTGAAACAGAGAGGTATAGAGGCTGGTAGAATGAGAACAGGACTGAAACAGAGAGGTATAGAGGCTGCTAGAATGAGAACAGGACTGAAACAGAGAGGTATAGAAGCTGCTAGAATGAGAACAGGACTGAAACAGAGAAGTATAGAGGCTGCTAGAATGAGAACAGGACTGAAACAGAGAGGTATAGAGGCTGCTAGAATGAGAACAGGACTGAAACAGAGAGGTATAGAGGCTGCTAGAATGAGAACAGGACTGAAACAGAGAGGTATAGAAGCTGCTAGAATGAGAACAGGACTGAAACAGATATGTATAGAGGCTGCTAGGATGAGAACAGGACTGAAACAGAGAGGTATAGAGGCTGCTAGGATGAGAACAGGACTGAAACAGAGAGGTATAGAGGCTGCTAGAATGAGAACAGGACTGAAACAGAGGTATAGAGGCTGCTAGAATGAGAACAGGACTGAAACAGAGGTATAGAGGCTGCTAGAATGAGAACAGGACTGAAACAGAGGTATAGAGGCTGCTAGAATGAGAACAGGACTGAAACAGAGAGGTATAGAGGCTGCTAGAATGAGAACAGGACTGAAACAGAGAGGTATAGAGGCTGCTAGAGTGAGAACAGGACTGAAACAGAGAGGTATAGAGGCTGCTAGAATGAGAACAGGACTGAAACAGAGAGGTATAGAGGCTGCTAGAATGAGAACAGGACTGAAACAGAGAAGTATAGAGGCTGCTAGAATGAGAACAGGACTGAAACAGAGAGGTATAGAGGCTGCTAGAATGAGAACAGGACTGAAACAGAGAAGTATAGAGGCTGCTAGAATGAGAACAGGACTGAAACAGAGAGGTGTAGAGGCTGCTAGAATGAGAACAGGACTGAAACAGAGAGGTATAGAGGCTGCTAGAATGAGAACAGGACTGAAACAGAGAAGTATAGAGGCTGCTAGAATGAGAACAGGACTGAAACAGAGAGGTATAGAGGCTGCTAGAATGAGAACAGGACTGAAACAGAGAGGTATAGAGGCTGCTAGAATGAGAACAGGACTGAAACAGAGACATATAGAGGCTGCTAGAATGAGAACAGGACTGAAACAGAGAGGTATAGAGGCTGCTAGAATGAGAACAGGACTGAAACAGAGAGGTATAGAGGCTGCTAGAATGAGAACAGGACTGAAACAGAGAGGTATAGAGGCTGCTAGAATGAGAACAGGACTGAAACAGAGAGGTATAGAGGCTGCTAGAATGAGAACAGGGCTGAAACAGAGGTATAGAGGCTGCTAGAATGAGAACAGGACTGAAACAGAGATATAGAGGCTGCTAGAATGAGAACAGGACTGAAACAGAGAGGTATAGAGGCTGCTAGAATGAGAACAGGACTGAAACAGAGAGGTATAGAGGCTGCTAGAATGAGAACAGGACTGAAACAGAGAGGTATAGAGGCTGCTAGAATGAGAACAGGACTGAAACAGAGGTATAGAGGCTGCTAGAATGAGAACAGGACTGAAACAGAGGTATAGAGGCTGCTAGAGTGAGAACAGGACTGAAACAGAGAGGTATAGAGGCTGCTAGAATGAGAACAGGGCTGAAACAGAGGTATAGAGGCTGCTAGAATGAGAACAGGACTGAAACAGAGAGGTATAGAGGCTGCTAGAATGAGAACAGGACTGAAACAGAGAGGTATAGAGGCTGCTAGAATGAGAACAGGACTGAAACAGAGGTATAGAGGCTGCTAGAATGAGAACAGGACTGAAACAGAGGTATAGAGGCTGCTAGAGTGAGAACAGGACTGAAACAGAGGTATAGAGGCTGCTAGAATGAGAACAGGACTGAAACAGAGAGGTATAGAGGCTGCTAGAATGAGAACAGGACTGAAACAGAGGTATAGAGGCTGCTAGAATGAGAACAGGACTGAAACAGAGAGGTATAGAGGCTGCTAGAATGAGAACAGGACTGAAACAGAGAGGTATAGAGGCTGCTAGAATGAGAACAGGACTGAAACAGAGAGGTATAGAGGCTGGTAGAATGAGAACAGGACTGAAACAGAGAGGTATAGAGGCTGCTAGAATGAGAACAGGACTGAAACAGAGGTATAGAGGCTGCTAGAATGAGAACAGGACTGAAACAGAGAGGTATAGAGGCTGGTAGAATGAGAACAGGACTGAAACAGAGAGGTATAGAGGCTGCTAGAATGAGAACAGGACTGAAACAGAGAAGTATAGAGGCTGCTAGAATGAGAACAGGACTAAAACAGAGAGGTATAGAGGCTGCTAGAATGAGAACAGGACTGAAACAGAGAGGTATAGAGGCTGTTAGAATGAGAACAGGACTGAAACAGAGAAGTATAGAGGCTGCTAGAATGAGAACAGGACTAAAACAGAGAGGTATAGAGGCTGCTAGAATGAGAACAGGACTGAAACAGAGAGGTATAGAGGCTGGTAGAATGAGAACAGGACTGAAACAGAGAGGTATAGAGGCTGCTAGAATGAGAACAGGACTGAAACAGAGAGGTATAGAGGCTGCTCTAAAATTATTAACGCGCCTGGCAGGCATCCTCGGAATTCTCTGCCGTCTCCTCTCTCTGCTCCACTGTCCCGCTGCTCTGCCTGTCTGTGTCTGTCTGGCTACTCTGATCCAATCACATTCAGCGTTTCCCCCCCCCCCCCACCCACAGTCTGCGAATCAGAGCAGAGTAGGGCGGGTTTTCACGGAATGAAAACAGTCTCTTTCAGCGGGTCCCAGTCAGAGCGAGAGTTGACAGCGCATCTACAGGTAGTCTAATCTGCAGGTATTGTAGCGAGTAGCCTAGTTTCCAGTTTTACAGTATCTCCGTGCTGAATGGACTGAAAAATATGCGTGCATCCTCCCAGCACCAAACCAGTGCCTAATATGTCAAGAAACTGTAGCTCTTGTGAAGAGTGGCATATTTGAAACGCCACTACGAAACAAAACACAGTTATTTTGATGTTTAAGGCAAACAAAAGCAAATCCCGCTCAGATAGCACAGATTCAAGATTCAAGATTCAAGATTCAATAGTTTTATTTCAAACCCCAGTGTTAGTTTGGCTACATTTACCATTGACCGGCAAAACAACATTTGAAAAATAAATGAAATGGGAAAAGAGGAACCACCCCCCCCATAAACTATACACTGTTTGAAAAGGAGATGGAAGAAGCAAAGCTTATCTGTTTCCATCCCCCATCAATAACTAATTACAATATTATATATACTTCAGCAAGTACAATATGACACGATTTCCAATACATATGATACAATACAATTTGCAAATACTTCAACTACACACACACACACACACACACACACACACACACACACACACACACACACACACACACACACACACACACACACACACACACACACACACACACACTAGACAATACTCTCATGTCACCTTTCAAATCATTCTCATATAATACGTTGGGCTTCCTCCCTGCTATAATTTGTGAACACCATCATTTTGAACTTCCTCTTTAATATATTTATAGATTGACTGGATTTGATCTCCTCCTCCAGATCATTCCACAAGGTAACTCCACACAGAGAAATACACATAGCCTTGAATGAATGAATGAAAAACTTTATTTAACAGATTGCAGAATGGGTACAATACAGTACGGCTCAATACACACAATTGTTAAGGGGATGCAGACCTGAGAAAGACGTTTGTCTTGTTTCCATCAGGGTCCCCCATTTTCAATTCATATAGACATTTATGACATACACAACATACATGACATTTATGGCATAGTGACATATAGGTATTTAGTACTGATACATTTGTGACATAAACGGTATTCAAATATACAGTACTGTTACCCTTAGATCCTGACAGAGTATATACATATGATGGGGAGGGGACTGTACATTAGGAGGGGATGGGTGGGTGGGAGAGAAATATAAATACGGTGGGGAGGGAATATATACATGCGGTGGGGAGGAGACTGTCTATTAGGAGGTGGTGGGGGTTTTGGGCATTTACGGTGGCCAGTTTCGAATTGCAGCCTCCCGTATCTGCTCTTTAAGAGCGGTTTTGAATGTGGGCAGGGATTCACATTCCTTTACAGCTTTGGGTAGGGTGTTCCACATTGTTGTGGCATAATTGCGAAACGTGTTTAGTCCCTTGTTTGAGCCGAATCTGGGTTTAACATGATTTGTTGAGCTTCCTCTGGTGTAGTGGTTGTGGTATTCACTGACCTTTGGGAAGTATTTTGACATGTACATGGGCACCCCGGTCGTATAGTGTATCTTGTAGACCAGGCCCATTGCAAGTTGCTGTACTCTGTTGTCTACTCTAAGCCATCCTAGGTTGTCAAAGTGGGCAGGGGTGAGGTGGGTTCTGGGGTTCAGGTCAAGTAGTAGTCTGACCAGTTTGTTTTGTGATGTTTGTAATTTTTATTTTTTTATTTTATTTTTTTAAACTTTGGCCATTTCCCTGGCTCTTTTATACGTTTATCGCATTTATACTTGGTCAAGTTCGACCGACAGAAGCAGGCTGAAAGGGTTCAGATGGGGGGGAAGACACTCTGGGAAAGGCACGGCTGCAGTCCGGGATTCGAACTCGCTCAGCCCCAGATCCGTGACGAGCACGGTTGTCCACGGCGCTGAAATAGCACTCGCGGTACGTGGTGAGCTACTGGAGCTCCCCTGTAATTTTGTTTTAAGCGCCTTTGAGGTGCTTTGGTACCATGGGGTGCAAGCATATCGTAGTACCCTTGAATGAGTGCTCCTGCCAGAGTCTTCAGGGTATTCTTGTTTACCAGAGAGGAGATCCGGTACAAGAATCTAGTTCGTTGGTTGACTTTTTTTATTACATTGGATGCCATTTTGTCACAGGAAAGATTTGCCTCTAGGATGGAACCCAGGTAGGTAATTTAGTCTTTCCTTGTGACAATATTGTCACCCACTGTAACTGAGAAGCCGTCGGTCTTGCTGAGTTTGTTATTTGAACCGAAGAGAATGGACTCTGTTTTGCCCATGTGTAATGATAGTTTGTTGTCAGCAAGCTATATGCAGATTTTGCCTAGTTCCGAGCTGAGGGTTTTTTCAACCTGCAACTTGTTCTTGTCAGAGACCAGCAGGGCTGAGTCGTCCGCAAACAGGAACAAGTTGCAGTCACAGGCTGACGACATGTCATTTGCATAAATTAGGAAGAGTAGCGGTCCTAGTATGCTTCCTTGTGGAACACCACAGCTCACTGTGAGGGGGGGGGATAGAGTACCGTTTACCTCTACCATCTGTTCTCTCCCCTCCAGGTAGGATTGCATCCAGCTCACTGATATCCAGCTATACCTTCCTGGTTGTTCTTGAAGATTGCTGTTCCAGTTTGAGTTTCCCTCTAAGGTTATATCTTTGAAGTCCAGCTCTCTCACAGAACAATTTCTGTATCTTGTCAGGAAGGCTGTGGTGAATGACTCTGTACATGAACTGGGCGGTTTTGTAATCCACCAGGTCCTTTAATTTCAGGACTGAAACTTTTAAAAACAAAGAATTTGTATGTGCTTTGTAGCTCTCATTTGTTACAATCCTGATTGCTCTTTTTTGGAGCATAACCAAAGGAAGTAGGTTGGTTTCATAGGTATTTCCCCACACCTCAACACAATAATTCAGATATGGAAGGACCAAAGCATTATATAAGATAAAAGAAGATTGTTGGTTCAGCCAATACCTTGACCTCCACATAATACTCAATGCTATTACATGGCTTATGTGAGGCTTCCAACAAATGTTTTCATTTATGATCACTCCTAAGAATAACTCAGTTGCTGGTGTTTGTGAGGTTTTAGGCTATGGTTAGACTAGTGTATTCCTGGCGTTTTTTTATACGTTTTTGACGACGTTTCATGTCCTATCTACACAGAAATGCGTTTTTTGGCGTTTTTTTGTGGATACGGCTGAAACGCAAAATTGTGTTTGCGTTTGGAGATACGCAAAAAAAACGCTTCGACAACAGCGTGTAGTCAGCACGGAGCAGTTGTTGCGAAAACGCCCATGCGCAGTAGATACCATCTGCGTGCCCTTCCTGTGTACAGTGTGTGTGTTTGGGACAGAGCTCCGTGTCCCAAATAGCTTCAGCTACCATGTGTTGTCAAGTTATTGTTATAAGGACCCCAGTCCAAGCTACAACAGTCTGCATTCCCTTAACAATTGTTTGTATTGAGCCGTATTGTATTGTACCCATATGCAATATGTTAAATAAAGTTTACATCCATTCATTCTGCTAGCATTACCGATTGCATGAGCAGCTGGCTAACGTGAGCTATCAGGATTCAGACCCTGTTAGCTCAGAGTTCCTCTTTCAACTTAAGAAGCATTAAACAAAATGGCCCAGTCATCTATTCACCTTTGTTTAATACACACAGCGTTGTCTCTAATGTTATCTAACTACTGATAGCTCGCGATATCATCAGTTTTGATGCTGGCTAAGTAGCGTGAGCTAACGTTAGCTTCTAGCCACAATGCTATATTGTTATAATGGCATACTCCATTGACGTTAGCATGCAGCTAACAATGCTACAATGCTACCGATCGTTTTTTAGCCTAAACTATCCGCTCTTGGTGGTCACTTGTGTTGATGTTAGTTTTGTTTCATCAACAAATGACAGGCAGAACACACAGTGAATGTATCCGTTTTGTTTATTGCACTTTTATTAGGCTTTGCTGAAAAATTATTGCTGCATTGAGTAAAGCAAGATGGTGGCGCGGCATAGGCGCCTGCCTTATTGACATTTTCTTTTGCTGGAGCTTCCACCAGGAAGTGTATTGGCACATTCGTTCTGATTGGTTGAAATTGCCTTCATGTTTGCCACCTACTGCCACCTACTGCTTTGGCAGTGTACTACATCAGTGTGCTTGGCTGACAAAAATGAAAAAAAACGAAAGTGTGACTCGAGGCGCATGACGTCGCGGCGATACGCGGCGATACGTATAAGAAAACAATACGAAGATGATACGAAAGGTGTAACCTCAGCCTTAGTGAGTTTGTGAGAAGATTGGATCAGTTAACTCTTTCACTACCACACTACAGAAGGTTAACTCTTTCACTACCACACTATCATGACTTTGTGTGTTTACAGTGCCACAAGACAGAGTCATTGACATAACAAAAGAGCCTGACGCAAGGTGTTAATGTCCCCAGAGAGAGAGGGGGCCATGGAATACAATGCATTGTGGGTAGGGTTGTAGTTGTTTAACACACAAGTGTGAAACTCTCCAGAAAGTTTCAAGGCCATTCATCTCTGAATACATTTTGTGATATCACCATGATTCATATGAAG